>NC_057692.1:2147359-2287359 GCF_014466175.1 Vespula pensylvanica | reverse complement strand
TAAGTGATTTTTAATAATTAATTGTAACACTTTTTCGAGACATTTCAAGGTTTCTTTTTTTTTTTTTCTTCTATATTTTTTCTTCCCAAAATTTACAATTATTATAAAAGTTCAGGAATTGGGGAAAAAAAGTATTCTAAAAAGTATTAATAAGAAAAAAAAAAAAAAAGAGTAATTGATTTTTAGAAATCACGTAATAGAAACTTTCGACTCAACCTGTATAATGTCGATGAGGAAAAAAAACTGCTTTTGAACGCTTTTAATAAGATTTTAATTATTCCGCGTTAAAAAAAAAGAAATTAAAAAAGAAAAAATAAAAAAGAAATAAAAAAAATAGGTTATATTGAATAAAGGCAGCACTTCGCGAACGTCGAGCGGAAGTGTTGTGTTGTTCTTTTCGAGAGCTTATACCGCCTCTTTTCTCCAAACAGCTTTTCCCTTCGATAACGATTACGAAGAAGGAAAGTGGTTTTCGAGTTAGCAGTCAAGCAAGAAGGGTGCTTGCCTGCCACAAAATCGATGGAAAAGTACGCCTAATGAAAAGGAGGGAAAATCCTATTACTTTCTTTCCCTCCCTTCTCTACTTACTTTTTCGCGACCATGACGACCATCTTGGAAAAGTGAGTTTTCTAGGAGAGATCCCAGAAAGTTGATAGAGATAAAATGTATAACGAAATAGCGGGATATTCGTTTTATTATTTTTTTTTTTTCTTTTTTTTCCAATTATTCACTTGCTCGTCCGTTTACCAACGGAGAAAATATTACTTATATACGTGTTAAAATTTTTATAAGTCCCAGAAAGTTAATAGAGATAACGAAATAGCGGGATATTCGTTTTATTTATTTATTTTTTTTCTTTTTTTTTCCAATTATTCACTTGCTCGTCCGTTTACCAACGGAGAAAATATTACTTGCATATGTGTTAAAATTTTTATAAATCCATTGAAAAATTTCACATTTTCAAAGCGAGAGAGAGAGAGAGAGAGAGCAGGATGTGGTCATTAAAAAAAAAAAAAAGTCGAATATCCATAGATTCTCCGTTAAGATGGCGCTTCAAAGCAATACGAACGATAATTGAATTTCGAACGTCGCCTAATGAACAAGCTATTCTTCCAATTACACGTAGCGCTTCGTAATTAAGTTATCGTACTCGCTACTGCTCTCGAATTTTCGGTTCTGCCCGGGTAACGACGTAACACCGACGAGAAATTTAATTTCTCTCGTCTCGACGATCATGGCGCGCTCCAAAAGCGTTTCATTCTTTCCTCTAAGTTCGCTATATATTTAATGACAATATACGAAATCTCTCTATCTCTCTCTTTGAAAGGTCAATTTGATAAAGAAAGAAAGAAAGAAAAAATTCGTATGTTTGTTATTATTTACAATAAGTTGGAAAGACGTCATATGTAAATACATACGTCATATGATTTATCAGTTTCTCTAACGAATGCTTTATCCGATTTTTTTTTGACCGCGAACCACAATAAAAAAGAATAGATATACGTATATCATTTGTTTATCTTCCATCATTAAGAAGATATGATTCATTCATTTTATATAATCGAGAGGGAGCTACCTTTTATTGTATGTATTTAATTTCTTTTACTTTGTAACGTTATACAATAGTAGCTCGTTATATTTCTTGTTTTAATTAATTTACCAAAATGTCCTTACCTATGAAAACTTTATTTTTCTCTTCTATGATGATATCGCAATGAAAATAAAAATAAAGTAGGATAAACGTAATAATTTTATATAATAAAATTCATGTATATGTGTATATATATATATATATATATATATATATATACACGCACATATATGTACATACCTACATATTATATACATATTATTAACTAACGAATTCATCATTTTAGCGTGCAACTAGGTCGTTTGACATTAGTACGCTCTTCTAGAGAGGCCTATGAATATACATTAATACATACATAAATATGAATTAAAATACATAATTTGCGAGCGAATTTTCACGTTGAGGGAAAATTCTTATGTATATTTTTCTCATACTGGTTTATACATACAGGTAATACAATATAAAATATATTTGTTAGCTCGTACATATTTAACGTAAAACGTGAGAATCTTGATTATCCTTATACTACTGCCATCATATCGTTTTCGAGATCTTATTTCGTTTCTTTTTCATCCGTTTACAATGTTATACACGGCGTTACTTTTTCGTCGACGATCGGAGAAACTTATCGTGTCAATTAGAATTTCGAGTTGGTTCGAGTTTGCGTCATGTTTACCGACAACGCAATCCTGACGCAAATCGGTCTTACTACATTTCTCGCTAAGTTCGTCATGTTGTTAATATTCTCGTCTATAACATTCGTTTGTCTCTCGAGCTTACGCTTCTATATACTAAACTATCTAATAAATACCTAATGCCATAAATCTCCAAACTTTTCGCTCGTAAATGTCGGAAAAAATAGCAATAGTAGGTAGATATATATATTCTTGCAAGTACACACACACAAAATGCA
This sequence comes from Vespula pensylvanica, assembly GCF_014466175.1. NCBI lineage: Eukaryota > Metazoa > Arthropoda > Insecta > Hymenoptera > Vespidae > Vespula > Vespula pensylvanica. The sequence goes on along the minus strand of NC_057692.1, from coordinate 2,284,855 downwards.
ATATGGCGAGTTGCTGTCAAACGCAAAAAAAGTTAAATAAATTGTGCATCATGGCGGTGGACCCTGACGAAAGTTAAAATACTTTATAGGTAATTCTGTACGTACATACATGAATAATATACACGTGTGTATACCTATATATACATGAATGTGCATATCTCTATGTATGTGTATATATATATATATACATATATATATAAATATATGAATGTATTATGCACGGTTAGGGAAGTATACTTGACACTAATCATGGATCGTATTTTATGCAGCAAAGAGTTCCATACCTGTTATGCGTCTCCATTGTGATATAGACATCCGCATGCATTCCGCAGCTATATATATATATATATATATATATATATATATATATATAAATGTCTCTGTAAATAAATACATACAACGTGAGTTATTACTCATGCGCCTAGATCTTTCATTGAGAATATTACATCAATCGTTATACCTCCTCTCTCTCTCTCTCTCTCTCTCTCTCTCTCTCTCTCTCTCTCTCTCTCTCTCTCTCTCTCTCTCTCTCTCTCTCTCTCTCTCTCTGTCTGTGTGTGTGTGTGTGTGTAAGTGCGCGCGCGCATTTAAGAGAACATTCGGAACTCCCTTGAAAACTTTTGATCATCAATCATGATATATTTATCGTCTATCTTTTACAGTGTTACAATTAGTGGCTAGATTTCACGTGCATTGAGGACTCAAATGAATTAGGGGCCAGTTCGGGCCCCGGGATACGCGCTATGGACAGTGTGGACAGTGCTAATAGACGGCAACCCACCCGTGTCTTTAAAAAATCCAGTCTCAATGGCAAGATCACTGTTTACCTTGGAAAGAGAGATTTCGTCGATCATATAACCCACGTTGATCCTATCGGTAAAGAAATCTTTTATTTCTTAATCCTTTATAATAAATAAATATAAGGCATATACAAAAAGAAATAATAGAAAAAATAAAAAAGAACTAATAAAAAAAAAAAAGTACGACTATAAATTATAAATATTACAAATATCACACAACTTAATAACCATTTGAATACATACGTAATATTACAAAAACAGAAGGAAATTTATCATTACTTAACCCTTTGCACTATAGAATTATTCTCTTAGTTTATTCTCATAGGCCAATTACACGCCACTTTTTTTCTTTTCTTTTTATTTATTTATTTTTTTTTTTTGCTTTTAATATCTCATCTATTTTAGTACGTAAGCACACGTATACCTGGAAAAGTAATTTTGGAATGAAACTGTTTTCCCACTATAACTTGTCTTATTAATTAAATGAAGTATCACGTGTCAGTGATGACTCAAGAGTTGTATAGAGAGAGAAAAAAAATAGTGTTATCACGTCAGAGGTGAGATTATAGTGCAGAAGGTTAAATATGAAGTTGTGAATTATTTCTTAGCCCTTTTTAGATGCTCTATATATTTTTTATATATTTATATATGTTCTATGATATTTATATATATGACTTTTTACGTTGCAGACGGTATAGTACTCATTGATCCGGATTACGTGAAAGACCGAAAAGTTTTCGGCCATGTTTTGGCAGCGTTTAAATATGGAAGAGACGATCTCGACGTGCTCGGACTTTATTTCCGAAAGGATCTTTATCTCGCTGCGGAACAAATATATCCTCAGGTGACCAGTTCTCAGCCGCGCAGGGAGCTGACGCGTCTTCAAGAGAGGCTAATAAAGAAATTAGGAAGTAATGCTTATCCGTTCTACTTCGAGCTGCCGCCACATTGTCCGGCCTCGGTGACGTTACAACCAGCACCTGGTGACAACGGTAAACCGTGCGGCGTCGATTACGAGCTAAAGGCGTTCGTGGGCGAAACTCAGGACGACAAACCCCATAAAAGGTATCGTAATGGGCTCTCTTAAAAATTTACGATTACACTCACATAGTGGAATCAATATTGGACGTTATTTAAGGACATTCTCTTATAAATAAAAATATCCTATGTACCTTTTAGTTATTTTTCTCGTATAACAAAAAAAGATTCCAATCTGTTTCCTTCTTTTTATTATTATTATTATTATTATTATTATTATTATTATTATTATTATTTCTAATTATATTTTTTATAAATATTTTTAATTCTCTTGAATTTCCAAGAAAATTTTTTTAACTATTTATTTATTTTACTTACATCAAACATTTAATCTAAACATTCCAGTGATGTAATGAATATGTTTAAAAGTATTCTAAGAGATGTAATCAAAAAAAAAAAGGGGGAGGAAAAAATTAATTTTTCTTTTTGTCATATGAGTATGCATTAAGATCGAGAGTATCGATACAAGTAATTATTTATCGGTAATAAAAATAAATTATTATTTAAAGATTTTTTGCGTGTATAAAATTAATGAGAACGTTTTATTCGTTGGTCGTTGCAGAAATTCAGTAAGGCTTGCGATACGGAAGATCATGTACGCGCCATCTAAGCAAGGCGAGCAACCGTACGTTGAGGTCAGCAAAGAGTTTCTGATGTCGCCTAGCAGGCTACACTTGGAGGCGTCTCTTGATAAGGAGCTTTATCATCATGGCGAGAACATAGCCATTAACGTGCACATCGCGAACAATAGTAATCGAACAGTTAAAAAGATAAAGGTGTCCGTGCGACAGTTCGCAGACATTTGTTTGTTTTCAACCGCGCAATACAAGTGCATCGTCGCTGAGGCCGAAAGCGAGTGAGTACCTTCCAGTTAATTCTACCTTGACAAGGATGACAACGATGATGACGATGATAACGATAATAATCGTCTGAATAAACATTGCTATGGATTCATTATATCGCTTTACGGCGAACAATTGATCCTATGAACGAACGAAAGAACAAACAAACAAACAAAAGATTTCAATCGATTCTTTTATATATATATATATATATTTTTGTTTCTTTTTTTTTTCTTTGTTATTATACATACATTCAATTATTCATTAGTTTGGGAACAGATAAACCTTATTTCTAAAATGTTGTAGACTTGAAAAACATGATAATAATAACAACGCGTAAAATATGCATACTATATAAATCGGGTTAATATCTAAAATCGTTAAACTTCGCGTTTGCATATCTTAATATTATTCGAATAATTTTTATTGGGTCATCGAATTTATTTCTATAATATTAAGTATTAAAAAAAAAATCAGATGTAGAAATAAAGTTGACAAGGTATATCTATTTCCAAGCTCTAATCCAATCGTAAATTCATTTTTTTCATCACGACCTATAAAATCGATGACGAGATCAATAGAATGGGTTAGATGCTTCAAAATTTCATTATGCGTTTCCCTGAATATATTACAAAACACCAACCCATGCTAGGTATAGAATGAATTTTACATTTGAATCTTGAAAATATGAAAAAGGAAAATAAGATGATTGCACTGGCAGTATAGGGGTAGCGCCGGGATTCACCTTGAGCAAGGTCTTTTCTCTAAGGCCGACGCTTGCCGACAACAAAGACAAGCGAGGTCTTGCTCTAGACGGTCAACTTAAGCACGAGGACACCAACCTCGCATCTAGCACAATGTGAGTGTGTGCTCGAACATTGAACGCGAATTTTTTTTTTTTAAGGTTTCAAGAAAATGGAGACTGTCAACGATGGTTTATAAAATACGCTATGTGTCTATACAAGTCACATAGTGGATACATTAGATCAAACGTTTGTATAATTTGAAGGAATGGTTGTTTGAAAAATTGTTAAAAAAAAATAGAAAGAAAGAAAGAAAAACGAAAAAAATAGAAAGAAGAAGGAGAAGAAAAAGGAAAAATAGAACAAAAGCCCGTTTAAGGTCTCCATCGATTCTGTGATCTTTATGAAAAGTAAATTTGTGTAACGTGAGACTATATATACATATATATATACACACGTGTATGTATATACCTATATATCTTTCTTGGAGAATGGAATGCCACTTATTTTATTGGTGATTTTGTGCTGGGGTTTTTTGCGTGGTGGCCTGTTACCAGATATATATATATATATATATATATATATATATATATATATATATGTATATATATATATATGTATATATATATACCTGGTTATTGATCACGATCGGTGATGGTTTTTTCGTCTGTTAGATATCTCCCTACACACACACACCCCCACTCTTTTCTCCTACTTCTGATTATCAACGATAACTAATGCACTTCTTCTTTCTAACACCTCTGTATTATCAATCCACGTATATTGAAACGATACTCGATATACGTATATCATACTCTCTCTTATACCTTGTTATCGTTGCTCCTGTGTATATTTTATTCTTGATATTATGTATGCCGGTGTAACGCACAAGCTGTGAGATATTTTACTATGTATACGTATACCTTTGTGTTCACATACATACATACATACATACATACATACATACATACATACATACATACATACATACATACATACATACATACATACATACGTGCACATTGGTATACGTTGGTGGTGCACTAGAGGTTTGATATGATTGGATGTTTTGTAGCTTAATGTCACGTGACAAAGTAGATAATTCTACCTATAGTCCTACATAGTTGAATATGGCGTCATAAGCGTAAGTGGAGGGAGCTCGATTGAAAATTATATCAATTATGTAATTTCTTTCGAACGAAAGGAAAACGATGTTCTCATGGGTACATCGAATGTGAATTCTCGTCACCGTGCATGTCTCTATGAACGATGTTAAAAAAGAAAAGAAAAAAAGGGGAGGTGATACTCGCGTAATTAGTCAAAATTCCAATTATAAGCGCTCATCGTCGTGTCCTCTGGCGAATTCAAAACGAAAATAACGTGCCATCCAATTTCATTCGTGTAAAACATCCATACATAATTCTCTCACATATAGATACCTACTACAGCGAGTTATAAATCTCTGTATTTCTCTCTCTCTCTCTCTCTCTCTCTCTCTCTCTCTCTCTCTCTCTCTCTCTCTCTCTTTCTCTCTATCTATCTATCTATCTATCTCTCTATCTATCTATCTCTCTTTCAGACAAAATCCATTGTGAAAAAGAAATCTTTTGGATTTTTATCTGCACTAATGGAATAATTAATCTGTTAACACGCGATACGTCGTGAATTTCGTTATAACGAAAGAGAGGGAGAGAAAGAAAGAAAGAGAGAATGAGAGAGATAAAGAAAGATATTTAATGAGATTGTAATGAGATTTCTAATTAAGATTAGACTAGATAGAATTCGAGATTCAGACGAGTTCGTTGATTAGCTCGGCGTTTAATATTTCTTCGAATCTGTCTCTTCCTCTCCCTCTCTCTCTCTCTCTCTCTCTCTCTCTCTCTCTCTCTCTCTCTCTCTCTCTCTCTCTCTCTTTCTCTTTCTCTTTCATTTTAATCTATTCTTCTTCTTTCTTTCTAATTTTGTCCAAGAACAGATTATATATAAACGGCATGATACTTATTGTAAATATTTGTTAGGGAGGGATGCCCAGTGGGGCCGGGTTTCACGCTGAGCAAAGTCTTCTCTCTGACACCGCTTCTCGCCAACAACAAAGATAAATGGGGGCTCGCCCTCGACGGCCAACTCAAAGACGAGGACACCAATCTGGCGTCCAGCACCCTGTAAGAATATCATAAACGCTGCTTGCGATTAAAATGAGACATCGTAAATGCATTCATACATCGTATATACATCGAATACATCGTGCATACAATACATATACATATAAATATATATATATATCTATGCATACATATAAACTGTAACGTGCATACGTCTTTTTACGTTAGCAATGGATATCCGATATACTCTCATTCTATTTTCTTGTTAGCCTTCAAACGATTCGCAATCAGTATGGAGAATTTCGAATCACAGTCGATAATAATTCGATGGTTGAAAAAATTCTTTAAAGTAATCTATATATATATATTATCATTTTTTTCTTTAGACTATGATTACATTGTTAAGATTTGTTAATATTATTTTCATTCAAACGATCAATCAAACAAAAATTTCTGTTTTCGAATGATACTCGAAGTGATTCAAAACTTGTGTTATATATATATAGGTGTATATATACATACACATATATACGGTATATAACGCGATACATTATATCTCTATCTCTCTATTCTTCTCTTTCTTTCTCTCGTACTCTTTTTCTATTTTCATCTTTTTCTTGACGTCTTTCTCGATTTGATCGGTTCTCTAAAACTTTTATCTCGATTCTCATGTTCGCATTGTGCCGTTTATTCGTTCACATACTGAAGAAAACTTTTCTTCTTAAACTCTGGAAAAGGAAATCATCTATGGCCTCCGTCTATTTATCTCTCTCTCTCTCTCTTTTTCTCTCTCCCTCTCTCTCTCTCTCTCCCTCTCTCTCTCTCTCTCTCTCTCTCTTTCTCTTTATCTATCTCTCTTCTCTTACTCTGTTTATCTATTTCGCTCGCTTCTTTACTGGCTGGGCAAAAAGCTTCGCTTTCGTTTGCAATGAAAATCTACTTGTAGTTTAATTTTTTTTCTTATCTCATAGAATGGGACTATCGACAGCGTATTTGTTTCTCTCTCGCTCTCACTCTCTCTCTATTTCTGTATCTCTGCACGATCGAGCGCTTTTATTCGAAGTTCATTTTGTTTTTAATTATATATATTATTTTTTATTTTCTTTTTCTATTTTGTATTTCGTCCTCTTTTCCACAAAGGATTTTCTAAAATTTAGTGAGTTTTCGCGGACGAAAAATCTGGGATATTCTCATAAGTCAAGAGAAAAGAAGTAAAAAAGATAAATTATTTATTTATTTGTTTGTTTACTTATTTATTAAAGAACGTTAAGTTTTTTAGACGTACAATTCTTCTTCTATTTAGTCGCGCATTGACAAGACTTACAGAAAAAGAAAGAAAGAAAGAAAGAAAGAAAAGAATAAAAAAAATATAAATATATATAAGATTATATTTGTCGTATATATTTTCTTTCTTTCTTTCTTTCTTTTTTTCTTTGTTTAAGATTTCTTGATTCGTAATTCTTAATTTTCAAAGGAATTAAAATAGTTTAAGATTTCGTAAGTACGTTCATAATTTTTCTTCGATGCTTTTTCTTACCTTAGAACGTACAATAATATGAATTTTCGTTTAATATAGAAAAAACGTCGAAGAGGCACCGGAATTACGATTTATAGTCCCCGTTTTTCATTAGATATAACAACGGATAATCTCTCGAAATAGTATCACGTCGCACGTCATATTATAGCAAGTATATCCATTAAGCGGAGTTATATGATTTTAGCGAGCGGGAACTACGACGAATTTACCCGAGAAATTCTTCAAAAATATTGATAATAATAATTATTATTATCATCAATAATTATTATTATCAATATTATCGATACTTTCCTTCGTTCTCGATATTATTATTCATTCGCATAAGAATGTATTTATCAAAAGGCAGGATTATTCGTGGTACGATTCGTGACGAAATTTTATCGATAAAAAATATATTGATCGAGAAAAGTAAAAAAATTGTTGAATTTTCGAGATATTATTTCGTTAGACGTATATATGTATTATCGAAAAGTATATATAGCGGGTCATACAAATAATCGAACACTTTTCGAAACACACACACACACACAAACTACATATGTGGGAAAAAACTATTATAACTATATATTTTATAATTGTATTTTTTATCGATGCTAATAGAAAATCATAGTGCTTTTTTCTCTTTTCTTTTTACGTATTTCCTGTAGAACGTTAAGTGCTTTACATCTATTAAAAAAAGAGAAACGACGCGCTTTACTCAAGCTTGAAAGAGTAGCACAATTTTAAAAGGTATCCGTACATTTTTGTGACCTAATGTGTATACGTTAATTCATGGGAAGAGAAAAAAAAGAAAAGAAAAGAAAAAAGGCGCGGCTTCTCGAGAGCACGTCAGCATTTTTATTCTTTCGAGATTCGAAGTGAGAGCAAGCAAAGCAATGGGATAACCGGCTGACACGTTTCATTCGAAGGAAGTCCGATCGATGTGCGTAACGCAAACGACGAAAAAAGAACTTGTCTCGGGAGATAGGAATGTCGGCGAAGAAATATTAATTTCTGTGGTTCGATTATACGTATATCCTTGTATATGTGTGATCGACGTGTCATCGTATCTGCGCGAAATTCGAATTTTTATTATTAAGAGGGGGGAAAAAAGAAAAAGACAAAAAATAAACGAACGAAGTTAAATCCATTATACAATGAAGTGAATTATAAATAGCAGAAAAAGATTCAAAGAGGAAAAAAATAATCTACCTGTATAGTAAGCGGTAAACTGTAATAATGTGACGGAAAGAAAGAACAGAACAAAAAAAAAAGAAAAAGAATCAGAATCTCCATCACTGTGCTCTTTTTTTCTCTCTCTTTTTTTTCTGCACTCACGTCGGTACATTACGCTGATAACGCTTAAAAAATGCATGCGCTCTTCGTGTGTTATATAAAGATGTTATTAACCCTTCGAATATTTTGTTAGTGTATTTTACTATCTCTTAAAGTTGACGTTTTTATTGGGAAGAAAAAAGAAAAAGAAAAAATCGAGAGAGAAATCGTAAGCTGTTTATGTCATTATTTGTTAAATCGCTAGTTTCTTTTTTCTTTCCTTTTTTTTTCTTCTTCTTTTTTTTCTCTTCTTCTTTCGTGCATACAATCCTAATAAAAATTTTTGTTTTTTATCCGTGGAACTTACTCTCTGCGTTTTAACACTGGAAAAGAAAAAATAAAATAAAGGAATGTAAAGTTTCATTTACACATATACACGCATAAATAATTCTTAATTTCTTTTTTCTTGTAATTTCAATAAGAAGAAAGGTCTTAAAAATTTTCTAGTGTTAATACGTACCGATTGCTCTTTTTGAAAATATTTCCATGTTCTTTGCTTAGCATGTACGTCCAGCTAATAACTTGCATGTCAGGCTACCACGTCTTTTTCTCTCTCTCTTTTTTTTTTTTTTTTTTTATCGTGTAATCAAGAAATTTTTATAATTGTTCATGTGTCATAATCGCAGCGTCGTAGATCCATCTCAACGCGAAAACCTAGGAATTATCGTCCAGTACAAGGTCAAAGTGAAACTCTGTCTCGGTGCGCTCGGAGGGTAAGTAAAAAAATATAAAAGAAAAGAAAATTATTATTTTTAAATAATATAATAGAACGTAATGAAGCGATCGAATAAGTAAAAGTAATTTCACTTTTTTTTCCAGTCGATTAATTATACTTCATTTATTCGTTTTTATTAATTTACATCAAAATATTTTCCGATCTATTTTATCTGATTTGATGAAGAAAAAAAAAAGTTCTCTCGATTAATCTTCAATATTTAAACAAAAAAAAAAAAAAACTAGTTCATCGAGGGAAAGGAAATCAAAAGAAAAAAAAATTGTAATAATCAAAAATATTTAGATCGATCGAATTTCGAACACCCGTTTAATCCGACATCGAAAAAAACTGCTAACGAGTAATTTGATTTTTAACAGCGAACTAGTCGCCGAATTGCCATTTATTTTGATGCATCCTAAACCAGAAGAAGAAAAATCAACTCTGTCAACGTCACCTCCAAGTCCAACGAATAAAGGGGATGGTGACGAGGTACCGCTCGATACCAACCTCATCCAACTGGACACGTAAGCCACGACTATTATCAAGTTACCGCCCAATTCCGAACCATTTTCGCTCCTTCCCTTCAATCCCATTACCACTTTGATCGAATATTTGTAGAAAATTTCTGGTTAACATAGAACTATCAGGATTGTTCCGAGATTTAATCAAGATATATGTATGAAAGAAGTGTGCTTGGATTTTTATTTCGATTTCAATTTATTTCTTTATTTATTTTTTCATTTTATTTTATTTTATTTTATTTTATTTTATTTTATTTTATTTTATTTTATTTTATTTTATTTTATTTTATTTTATTTTATTTTATTTTATTTTATTTTATTTAAGAAACACCAACGAACGTCTACAAATCAATTTTATTTATTTCCATGTCTTTTATTGGAATAAAATAAAATATAAATATATTTTATACAAGTAATTAACATGATCATGAAAGTGAACAAAGTTATAATTGATACTTTTCATTCTTAAAAAATGTTCACTTGTGTAATTAAAAAAATTTTCAAAATAGCATAGAAACAAAGTATGTCTTTTAATATCCAATTGTTTGTAATTTATATCATATCGTTAAAAAATACTTTCTCACAGTATTTCAATGCAAAAAATATTAACATTTCATTTCAATATATTTTTGTTTACCTTTGAATCTTTTTCTTTTTTCCTTCGTCTTTTCAATATTTATTAATCTAAATCTCTTTTTCTTGAATATTGTCTCGTTACTTATCATTTTTTTTATTAACGTTTCGCTTCCTTTTCGTTTCCCTTTTCCCTTGTTTTTTTTTATACAGGGAAGCCGATGGCGACGATGACATTGTATTCGAGGACTTCGCACGTCTAAGGTTAAAAGGCGAGACTGATGCCTGACCGTGTTGCTTAAACATCGTAAAGTTGCAAGGTGGAACAACTACTAAACGTCCAAAGTTTCAAGACGCCACGTCCTCTGCCAATACACGCCCTTTCTCCTTTTTAATTTAAAAAGTCGAAGGGTAAAATGAATTATAAAAAATCGTTGCGTCGTGTGTATGTATGTATTGTATGTATGTATGTATGTGTGTATCTGCATGTCGTGTGCCAGTATCGTCGATGAGAAATATTGTAAAAAATAAAAAACAAAAAAAAAAGAAGAAGAAGAAGAAGAGGGAAAAAAAACAGAAAAAAAATCAATATTAGATAAAATTATGCGCTCATATTCGTCGGGTGATAGAAATCATTTTCAAGCTGGATCATCCGTTGATACCTTTGATAACATTGTAAAAGGAAATTTGAAAAATTCTCGTATCAATCGTGCACGTATCAATTCGCTTGTATAACGAAATAATTTGTTGTTTTATAGATTTTTATTATATCCGAAAAAAAAAAAGAAGAAGAAATCCTCCATCTTCGCGGTAATGTCGGAAAATAAACAAAAAAAAAATTGAACAACTATACGAACTATAATTCGAATTCGATCTACGAATTAATTTTTTATATTTCACTAACACTATTATCGCGTGTGACTAAGTACTAAGGGAAGAGTACAAATTGTAAATGCTTTTTCGATATATTGTTTTTTGTTCTCTTTCTTTTTTTTTTTTTTTCTCCGAAGTCTAACCCCTTGATTAATTCTTTCAAGAACCAAAAAACTTGACGAACATAAACGTCTCTTAAATTTATCGAAAAATATATTTTTAATGTCGAAAGATTAATTTTGAATTCTTAATTATGGAATATTAAAAAGAATTACATTTTTTTATAGGATTATGATTTTAATATAAATTACACAGCAAAACAAGTGTTCCTATTTTCTGATTCTTCCCTTCGACGTTATTTTGCAACTCGTGTTAAAATCGCATGAATAATCGAAAGGTGCCTGGCAGTCCCGTCTCTCGATGAAATTTATATATATATATATATATATATATATATATATATATATATATATATAAATATTATATATGAATTGGTGATTTGAAAGTATGGTCTAATAGTAAGTCATAAAAAAAAAATAATTAGTTTATTACGTAATTCGTATAATTATATCATTGCTATACGAATTATGCGACGGATTAATTTTTTTGTTGGTTTTATTTTTTTTTTTTTCATTTTCTGCTTAGTCCACTTTTCATGATTATCGACTGATATATACATGTATATACATACTGACACGAAAGTCATGAAGCACATGTAACTGCGACCGTAAATTTAGTACATACTTTTTGAATATTGTAACGACGAAGGAATTCGTTTTCTATGAATGCAAACGATGCTCGGAGTATATAAAAAAAAAAAAAAAAAAAAAAAAAGAAGGAAAGAAACTTTAAGTAGTATAATAATTTATCGTGGCTTCGGAACAAATGTAGATTATTTCTTATCTCCTCTCCTCCCTCTATCCTGCTCTATACGTTTTTCAAAAATTATACTTGACGATTAATATAATATCTAAGACTGAATTTTAACATGCTGTTCAGAGAGACGATAAGCAATGACTTTTTTGATTGAGAAGATTCGAGCACAGAAAATAAAGAGAGAAGGAGAGGGTTGGAGGGAGGGGGAGAGGAAGAGACGTGTGTATGAATATACATGTGTGTATGTGTGTGAGTATGTGTCCTCAGAAAACGATATATACATATATATATATATATATATATATATATATATATATATCGAACAATATTTGCAAATGTACATGAAGTCTTTAGGGACTATAAATGAGCGCATATATTCTAGCGAATTTTAAACATAATATATTTGATATACGGCTGCATATCTTTTATTTTTACACATTTCGTCGTCGAGGCGTCTGATAAAATTTTGTTTAATAATCCACTTTTCTTTTTTCTTCTTTTTTCTCTTTTTTCTTTTTTTTGCACGGTACAAGATCTATCCTTAGTTTCGGATGTATTATTTTATTTTATTTTATTTCATTTCATTTCCTTTTATTTTATTTTATCGTTAATACCTTTATATGCGGAATATTATTCATGTATTAACCTAGTTACGTGCCACGGGTCTATTTTTGGCTATTTCGTGAAATAAATACACACGAAACTAATATATACACATGTCGCACATAACTGACTACAAACTAGTTTTATGCCTCTGAAATTGGCTTGACTACTGAGAAAATTTCACAGGGATCCAAGTAAGAAACGGAATAACTTTTCGTTGTCCGCATATAAAGTGTTTAAGAAACTTTTTTTGTAATCGATTAACAAAATCAAATTAATATATATTTACATAATTAATTCGTGTTTCAATTTTACCAGACGTAAGTATACATATGTATGTAAATAATAAAGGAAGCCGCACATTTTTTATTTAACTGAGATTAATAAGAAAAAAATAACCAAGCGAATTAGACACGAAAACGCATAATAATTGATTAATACGATAATTCTAGATTAATTACTTATTATTAGCACAACATGTTTAACGTATATAGGGAGAATTAGAGTTTTAATATCTTCATCGAGACGGTCAAAATTATAAGGAAAAAGAAAAAAAAAAAACATATTAATAATAATAATAAGAAATAGTCTTAACACACGCACGAACGTCTTTTTTAAAAAAGATTCGTCGTAATTAGCAGATGGTTTTTTAATTTTTTTCCTTTTATTCTCTTTTACAATTTGCTTACAAAGCATTAATTACGAGTTGCGCCGTTTTTAACGTTTACACAATTACAGGTGTCGTAATGTAGGAAACACTTGGGCGTAAAATTTTTATCGAAACTTTTATTTGTTATTAATATAATTCCAGATACATAAAAAAAGAAAATAAGCGTTACGATATAAAATATAATCGACATGTATAAATTCAATAACTTTTAGCTTTTACATATTTATACTGATATATATATATATATATATATATATATATATATACATATACATATATATATATTGATTAAGAAGAATTTAGGTTTTTTACAAAGCCCTCGTTCGTTCTCTGTACACTTTTATATACATTTGTTCATATAACGTATAACTTATCACGTAACGTAAAAATTCTAACGATACAGTATTTTTCTTCTCTTCGCGCGCGTTTATCATATTTGTTAAATTTGATAATTGTACGTAAGAAAATATCGAAGTATTGTCTTTGACAACTATACTCATTAATACGAGTTATACATACTGAATTATACGAAAAAAAGAAAAAAATACATTCGAAGTGTGTGTCACTCGGAAAATTATATTATATATTACAGTCCTTTTTTTATACGATATAATGCGAAGTATAACTATTATTAAGTTTTATAAAAATTTTTGCATAATATGTTACGTCGAGAAATAAAAGAAGAAAAGTCTCTTGCTATAATAATTTATCGACGTATATAATAATAAAAAAAAAAAAGAAACAAAAAATTAACAACTCAACGATACCGATAAAAAAAGTGGTTCATTTTACTTTTCGAATCTACTTACATATGTGTTATCATTAAGTATTGTTCAATGTAATTATATACCTATATATGTATATGTATACTTCCTTAATGTAAATCTACAGTATCTACGTATAGTATTTTATACGCTTTCTGACGAATACGCGAATTTTTATCTTTTTTCTTTTCTTTTTTTTTCTTTTTTTTTTTTTTTTTTTTTTTTTTTGATATTTTATATTTTCAAATACTCGTAACACACAATTGTGTGAGAAAACTTTGTGAATTCGAAAATTCTGATACTGTTAAATAGTTGTAAAATAATACAAACACACTCGCACACACGTATATATATAGAATAATATTAAAGATTTGGTTTCTGAAACCATTTCGTTCTCCAATTGAGAAAAAAGTCGAAAATTTTCATGGCGACTTTTAAAATTCTGTGTGTACCATTGTTTTATTATTATTATTTACTATGCTTATTATTATTATTATTATTATTATTATTATTATTATTATTATTATTATTATTACTATTATTATTATTATTATTATTATTACTATTATTATAAAAATAATGGCAACAAAAACTACATTTTGCGTTAATAAATTAAAAAAAAAAAAGAAAGAAATAAATCGTAAACATTACAAAAGTCTTCTTTTTATAAACACACACGTAGTTATTAAGAAAATCTTTATTATTATTATTATTATTATTATTATTATTATTATTATTATTATTATTATTTTAACAGCATTTTAAAAATCCCATCAAAATTATTTATATCACGAATTCAGATCGACATTTCTATCGAAGTTTAGGTAAAAAAAAAAAAAGAAAGAAATTAGAATTTTCGGATTCGCGCTAAGATTCTTCCTCGTTCGAGGAAAATTATTAATTAACGAAGAACGAGAAAAAAACAAAAAATATAATAATAGAAAAAGAAAGAAAGAATATGCATAATAATAGTAATATATATATATATATCGATATACCAAAGTCAATGAACTCACTTATTCTTTTTTTCTTTTATTTAATTTTTTTTTTTTTTTATTCTGATGAACGAGTAAAAGAGAGTTTCGAAGAGAAGTTGCGAGGGACGTGTGTGCATGTTGTTGTTGTTGTTGTTGTTGATATTGTTGTGTTGTGTATTGTGCGGCAACGAAAGTAGAGATTTAGATACATACATATGTAGTAGAAATGAAGCCACGACTATTTATTGTATAAATGTCGAATTAATTGATTGATTAATTAATTAATTAATCAATCTATAAGAACGAGACATTTAAGGCTAACATAAAAAAGAAGAACGAATGCTTGCTTGTACAGTATACATGAGAATATATTTTATATCAGCGCGCAGTGCGCGCAATATTTTTTGTATGATATATCCTCTTGGCCACAGCCCCACCCCCCACCCTCCATTCCACCCCGCCCGAAATCCTTCTCTACCCGAAGTGAAAGCATTTTTTATTACGTCTTATAGGATGACGGTGAAAAATCTGTGATGACAAGAATAAAAGAGATAAAAAAAAAATTATCAAACAAACAGACGTAAACAAACAAATTGCGATGTGAATAAAAAGTCATTGTTTCGATAATGATTCGAATTGTCATTTGATTCGAACAATGGAAAGGAAGAAACAAAAGAAACGAACGATTCACCGAGAGGAACATTAACGCAATGCTCAAAACTAAAAAGAAAAAGAAAAGTCAATATTATAAGAAAAAAAAAATAAGTATGTATTGTGATTTTTTAAAATACCGCAAGAACGCAACATTTGTTAGAATTTATAATTTACAACGAGCAGGTACGTCAGACATAATTCATTCGACGAATATGTGATGACGATGAGATATTATAAAGTAATAATAACATAGTGATATTATACTTAAATGTTAAAAAGGGAATAAATATAATGAAAGGAAAGAAAAAAATAAGAAAATGAATAAAAAACGTTTTTCATCGTCATTTTTACGCTATATGAAGAAAGATTTGTTCGTTCGTAATTTAAAATAATATATAATAAGGAGAGATCAATAGATTTTTTTAAACTAACTCGTATATCAATTTCTTATTCGAGAAAAAAAAAACGGTATTTAACAACCATACGTTTTTCAGATCGAAACAGCATCGAAAATATTTCCGTGAACGTAGAAAAGTAATTAAAGTGAATGAAACTCATTTGCGGATTAACATGTAATTTTTTTGCGATAAAATATACGTGTAATTGAGTACAAGGGCGTCACTGTGTTCGTCGTTTGGTGATATTGAAAAGGAAGAATAAAAAAATGGAAAAACTTTGAATGATTATAATGATGATGATGATGATGATGATGATGATGATGATGAGGATGATGATGATGATGATGATGATAATGATGATGATGATTCATGGGTGCGATAATATAATATATAAACGTAAATATTAAAATTATTTATTAATTCATTGTTGCTTGTGTATATAAATATATATTATTATATAAATTGCATTTTAGATAAGGTTTTATTTATTCGTCACGTTTTTATTTTCATTGAAATTATACCGTGAGAGGTATCATTCATGTTTGAGTGTGCGCGCGTGTGTGAGAGATCGTTTGCTATTGGAATATTTGATCGAGTTTGAATGAGAGAAATTTAATTCTATTTGTGAAGGTGTATAAAGTTGTAGAAACAAATTTATACAAATATATATATATATATATATATATATATATATATATATATATATATAAATGTATATAAATATGTATATGTATAAAATTGTGTAAAAATTGTGTATTCTCGTATATAACGTTAGCTGTAATAATTTAATAAATCCTCTATATCGGAACGGTACGTTCAGATGTGACTTTTATTTGATAGACCAAACGTGTGATGACGTTTCTAAGATAAGTTAAAAGTAAAAAAATAATAATAATAAAAATATATCTACATTTTAAAGCCACCATAGTTTGTACGTTATGTCTACTTATTCATCCGCTCGTATGCGAAATTATTACATAGGGTGTCTCATCTAAAGTGTTGCAAAGCGTTCTTATCGAAACACGTATGAAAACGTTTTGATTTTTTTTCTTTTTATTTTTCTTTTTACCTTATAAAAAAGACAAGAGAGATCAGATGAAATTCTTTTTTTCTTCTTCACTAATTATAATACAGCAATATAAATTCAATCTCTTTACAACGAATAATTATAGTACTCGGTACAATTATTTTTTACTATGAAGATTAATCTAAAAAAAGAGATGAATATAAAGTTTTTATCTTTTTGTTACTATTTACGATGTTATATAATTATACATATATATATATATATATATAATAAGGATTAATCCTTAATATATCAAACAAAATAAAATTTCGAAAATAAATTGTAAAGTTTTATATGAGTCACTCTGTATATATAGAAACGATACCTACTTCCTTCTCGGAGAGGATCGTAGCTATGCGAAATAAATAAAAATAGATAGATAAACGTATAGCTAAAAAATAAAAGTAAATGTGTAAGAATGTGAAAAAAAAAATTTATTTCATTAATAATTATATATATTAAATTAATCTCATTTATACTATAATAATTTTTATTTTAACCAGTCTCATGTACGATCTCGAAACTATTTCATCTATTTATCTCTCTCTCTCTCTCCCTCCCTCTCTATCTCTCCCTTTCTATCTCCCTCTTTCGCTATACGAGTTCCTCTCCCCTTCTTCTTCCATATTCCTCTTCCTGCATCTATCTTCGTTTCCCCCCTCGAAAATAACCTTTGACAAGCTGCACGTAGTTTAGTACGTCGATCGTCGCCCTCTCGTCTCGGAATTATACTGTTTCTCGGAACGTTTTACATTTGCATCATTTTCGCGAGTGAAAGTTTTTACTTTTCTTCGTTTTTTTTTTTCTTTTCTTCTTTGCCTTTTCTCTTTTCTCTTTATTTTTCGCCCTTTTATTGTGGCGATCGATCATCATCGTACGATTCACGAATAATAGATTCAAACTTACATCGAATAAGGGACAACGGACGATATGCTATTTTGGAATTGAACAAAAATCGTACGTGTTCGTCTAACGCGTAAGAAACAATATATAATATTTTCAAGATTTATACGTGCCGCCCCTTTGTCTTTCTGTCGCTTATAACACGTTCGTACGTTTTTAAAAACAAATAGGGTTGACGATTCTTACTGTATTACACGAATTAATGTAAAAAAAAGAAAATCACCTTCACAAAGTAGATCTCATTCGAAACGATCATTTATAGTCTGATTTTTATTTTCTTCTTGAAAGGCGATACAATATTCTGTGAAAATTATTTATTGTATAAATACTCTAAAGAGAGATAAAGAGAGAAAGAGAGAGAGAAAGAGAGAGAGAGAATTATGTAAGTAAAAATATTATCGCTTTTACACGGACGAGAGAAAACTTGTAAGTTCGGTTATGTGTTATTATGTTTTATTTCGCGAAAATAAACAGTCTTGCATCTCGACGGTGATAGATCTCTTTGATCTATCTTTGGGATGATCAATTGACGTGCATGCGTTTCCTATAATATGTGCAACATATGCATGATCCATTATCAACAAAGTTCACACCGATGAATTATTTCAATAATATCGAAAAAGAAAATGATTTAAGAAATGTTTATTTTGTAATCAATCTTAGATTCGTTAGATTTGTTTAAAGAGATAACAATTTCTTATAGAAAATAAAAAAGAAAAGACAAATCGTCAAATGTATATTATTAAAATGTGACTTTTTAAATGTCAATTAATTTTTAATTATGATCATGTAATGCGACAAGAATTTGTTAGATTAAATATTCGTTTTGACGATTCTTTTTTTTTTTTTTTTTTTTTTTTTTTTACAAAAATCGAATCGATTCTTTTCGTTTGTTAATTAATAATCGCGCTATATTAATATTTCATCTAATGTAATCGATCTAATACATTTAGTTGCGAGAGATCATGCGTTCGAACGAAGTCAATTTAACATCCTGGACGAATGTCCT
This sequence comes from Vespula pensylvanica, assembly GCF_014466175.1. Lineage (NCBI taxonomy): Eukaryota > Metazoa > Arthropoda > Insecta > Hymenoptera > Vespidae > Vespula > Vespula pensylvanica. Next base: position 2,265,877 of record NC_057692.1, on the reverse strand, counting down.
GACGTTGCATCGAACTTCCTGTAACGGGAGCCTTTACGACTGTGCTATGAAAGAGTGCATCGCCGCCGAATCGATCGATTTAGATCGAATTTGTGACGTCACGAAGAACGCAATAATACCGATGACGAACTTACTATGCAGATCATGCAATTACACCAATTGTCAGGTGTCATTTATTTTAAATAAATTGGAAACCAGCATCGAGGGTATCTTTTTATCGAGGATAACGAACTTTGACGGCTGCGTTTCGAGCAACGGCAAAACTGAGGTAAACAACAAATCAAATATTATTTAAAAGCAATTATGTATCTCATAGTGATCATAAAATATCTATACATACCTATTGACAAAATTAATACGACGTTAAATTAAATGTCGAATAGCGCGTAGCTGTATGACCATATAAAAATATGTACATTTCTGTTGCGAGAATAGCAAACAAAAAAATTAGTAGATAGAAATTTGCATTAATCACGTTAATACAATTAATCGTAAATGCGATCGTACAAACATATTCGGATAACATGTTTATTAGATCCTGGAATGCATCGATCAAAGAAATATTGTCGATGGTGACGATATAGAATTGTATTGTTCGCGAAAATCAACAGTGGCCATTCGTCGAACTGATTGGAGATTCCTTTTCGTCTCCGTTATCATAGTAATAGCTGGTGGTCTAGGAAATACTCTGGTTTGCTTAGCCGTTGTATTGGAAAAAAAGCTTCACAATTTAACCAACTACTTTCTACTATCTCTCGCCATTGCCGATCTTCTCGTCAGTCTTTTCGTTATGCCAATGGGTGCAATTCCTGGATTTTTAGGTGAGTTTATTTTTTTCTTTCTATACTTCATTTTATTTCTCTTTTAATAGCCCCTTAAAGTACATCACAGGACAGATTTTAGGTTATTGGCCACTCGGCATCGTCTGGTGTAACATTTATGTGACCTGCGACGTTCTCGCATGTTCGGCGAGCATTATGCACATGTGTTTTATTTCCGTGGGCAGATATGTAGGCATTCGTAACCCATTAAGGACACGAAGGACTTATACGAAACGAATCGTTGCCCTTAAAATAACAACCGTATGGTTACTAGCTATGCTGATGTCCAGTTTTATCACCGTACTAGGTAAACTTTCCAGAAACGTAATAAAAAGGATAACGTTCTTACAAATTTTATTACATTCGATCGAGAAACTTTAATAAAACAACTCGCCAAATATTTTACAAAAGAGAAACGAACTTGAGAAAAAAAGAGGAGTTTCATTCGCGATACTTTCTGGAACGTCGATAAAAAAGATATCTATTTTTTTTAATATCGAACGTCGATAAAATAAATTCATATCTCGCAGGCTTGATCGATCCGAAAAACGTAATGCCGGAAACAACCACTTGCGCCATCAACAATAGAATTTTCTTTATCTTCGGATCCTTAATTGCATTTTACATACCGACGATCGTTATGGTGCTGTCTTATGTACTGACTGTACAATTACTCCGAAAGAGGGCGCGATTTATCGCGGAAAATTCAAACGACGATCTATCGCTTGGGAAATTGATTGGAAAATTTGTTTCCACGAAAACTTCCTCGACCGAACGTGAAAATACAAGGTATAAAATATATACGTGTAATTTAATTACGTTAAATTTTCAAATTCGAATATAGAATAATATTATACTTTGTCGTTTGTTTAGATCTCTTAAATTGTTAAGTGGAAAAACAAATGGGAAGATCCTAGCTGCGAATGCGATAGCATCCAAACAGAAAGCCAGCAAAGTTCTTGGATTGGTATTCTTTACGTTTTTAATTTGTTGGGCACCATTCTTTGCATTAAACATTATATTCGCCGTTTGTCCAACTTGTTTTGTGCCACGGCACGTAACAGACACGTTTTTATGGTTAGGTTATGCATCTTCCACTATAAATCCTATCATTTATACGATTTTCAACAAAACTTTTCGGGCTACGTTCGTACGTTTATTGAAATGCAAATGGTTCAGATAGTAATTCTAAATGCGTTCTAGTATTATGTATTTTAGTTTTTCTTACATCTGTTTTCTTGCTTCTTATTTATAATTTTTATCTTCTATACGATATAAATTCAAAACAATGAATTATTAAAAGATACGAGTAAAAAAAAGAAAGAAAAAGAGATCGACGGCGGGAAAAATAAAATCTTTAAAATGATATCTACTAAGTTTTAAAATGGATGGTAGATTAAATATCAATGAAAGTAATGTATTTGCAATTTATTTATTTTTTGACAGGCTGAGGATAACGCTTCTTTACTTAGTAATTTGCTCTAATTTTTTCAATTACCAAGATACAGTGTGCCAAAATAAAAATTATACTAATTATAATTAGTGTGATGAGAATGTGCATTATATCTTTATCATATATCCTAAGTGTCACGTACTTGAACTATTAATCTTTTTCTAACATAGTGATATTCAAATATTACATGTGAAGGAAAGGTTTAATGTTCTCAATAGTTTAACTTCTAAAATACTCGTTAAATATTTAACAAATATGTTTATACGCAAATAGTTAATTATGCAATAACATATTCCCTTTGATTTTTCTTTTTTTCATATATACATAGAATAATAGAAGATATATCATACATTTTATGATTCATCTTCTATATCTTCTTCATCATTAGCTTTGTTTGTATTCTTTTTCTTTTTTATTATTTTTTTCTCTCTTTCTTTTTTTATTTATTTATTTATTTTTTTTTTTTTTTTAACAACAACGAAGCATTTCATTTGTAAGTTAACACTACATAGTTACAGTATTGTAAATGCAAAGTGATATATATATATATATAACTGCAAGTAACTCAATAAAAAATATTGAGTGATTTCAGTTCTATATTTCACTCTGAGTATAAGTATGCACACATATACAGATTGTTTATTAATATCATGTGTTATATATCAGTGAATAGTATTTCATAGTTATTCAATCATTAGCCAATGTTAAAGACACCACAATGTCAATTTGAAAGTGCAACCAAATTAAATGCTGTTCGTATCTACATTTTCCAGTTTTAATGAACTATGCATGTAATGTCTTAGTGAAATGTTAAGTATAAATGATGAACTATTTATCAGAAAATAACATTTCAGCGAAGAATGCATTTAATATATGGAAAATATATTTTCATCCAGTATCCATTTTTTGAATATGATTGCTAAAATTTAAAAGACTAGAAATAGAATAGCCAATTTTTGGTAATGCTAATGATAATAATAATAATAATAATAATAATAATAATAATAATAATAATAATAATAATAATAATAATAATAATAATGATAATAATAATAATAATAATAATAATAACAACACAATTACAAATTATTATAAATATTGAAGCAAATGTGTAATTTGGATAATAAGCAACAATTTAAATTTTAATTAGTAAGAATAAATATAGATCCGTGTTTATGCGTGTATGTGTGTATTGATTTTTAAAGCGAATATACTAATGTGTGAATGTGTATAAAGTTTTCATTCTATATTTAAAAATGCTATTCATCAAATGTGTATAAAATTTACCTTTGTTTTGTTAACATACTTACAATTGTAATGCGTGTTTTATGTATAGCAAAATTATTTATACAAGAAAGAGTCGTCGCAAAACAAGTAGAATAATCGCTGATGCTAAAACTGCTATTAGAATACTCCAAAATAGATCATTCGAAGAGGACATTGTTTCTACTTGAGGATTTAAATGCACAGATGATTGAGTTTCTTGCGTTTCACTGAAAGTTGTTTCCGTACGACGTCTCAATTCACTTCCAGTAACATTGTTTGCGTTCTCCGCAAAACTTGTTTCAGGTGAGGATGTATCATCGACCTATTTAAAATTATATAAATTTAAATTATGAATACATAAGAGTAATACAAAATATATAGTAAAAAATAATAGCATGTACCTTCAGAGCTATTGTATCCAACATATTTTGTTCCTCTTCCGTAATAGGTTTCTTTGCTGTATTTTTGGATAATAGGTTCACCACTTTTCCACAATTCTCACATTGCCAATCCAATGATCTAAAATATTAAAATTATAGAAAAAAAAATACAAATACAAGGAAGATAATAAAGATCATGAATCATTAATCTTTGAAACTAATTATAATATATTAGATATACTTTTTAACTAGCTTTTGTCTTTCTTCAATACTGTAATCTAAAGATCCAATTGTTCCATTGCCAGGTGTAGGCATAAAGGCAATTAATGCTAGCAAGGCTGTTCTAATACTCCATGAAGGCTGCCAAGTTTCAGGATGATAATCAGAGATACTTAGACAAATTTTTTTATTAATCTTAAAACGACCATTTGGCTAAAACAAGTAATTCCATTTTCATATCAATTTTTTCATATCAATCTGAAGAAACGGATATCATTTTTTGGCAGTAAATAAAAAATTAACTTACAGTTAACAAAATAATATTTGGAGGTTTCATAGGATATTCTGGTGGTAATAATATTCTTCCATGGTAAACGCCTCCTTCAAAATCGGTAGAAGGAGGTCCCTGTATCGTAAAATGCCATTCAAAAAGATTATCATCTAAGGGATACGCGCAATACTCTTCCGTCGCTTCATGAAGTTCTTGAGCTTCTCGCATCAATCTTTTGACGGCTGCAATATGAATCAATATTGTTTCATTTTTAATACTGACAACAAATATAAAACAAGCTATACGATATATAATATATTACAAAAATGAGGAAAGAAAATGCGTTAAAAGTAAAAAAAAAAAACTCTTGCCTGGACTTTTTATATTATATTTCCCCTCGAATGACATTTTCAGCATACTTTGTGTCAGCACTTGAAGGTTAAAAAATATGGAAGGAAAGTTAGTACTCTCAAACGATCTAGAGATGAAAAATCTGATATCAGAGTGTATTTGTGTACTCGTAATTTATAAACTGACGCAATGCACGATCTTCTACATTGCTCACATCTTCCTTTGCGTACGTGGCGGTTTGTGATATGCCATGAAAGTCGTTTAGTATAAAACGACGAATCTTTCTTGTACCCGAATTGACGTGGCTTTACGCCAAGAATTCGTCTTTTTCGTGAAGAAAAAAATAAACTGAAGTCTGCTAAATTGCTCGAAAGATATCAACCAATACCAATGCAAAGTCAATGGAATCTAAATATATAGTAGTTAAGATAAGATAAGTGGGGAAGTAGTGCCAAATCGAACTCGTTTCTAACTTATCGAACTCGTTTCTAACTTATCGAACTCGTTGCTAACTTCGTTCGATATAATTCGAAATACTTGAAATTGTTTTGATTACGACGTGTTTGAATAGTGATATAAAATGGTGATATAAAAATAATTTTGTCGTATTATTATCTGTATGATTACGTGAAAAAGAACGAACCTAAAGAAAACGAAAGAACGTAACGTATATAATATTAACTAGATTAATCATTTATAACAACGATATTTATCAAATATAACCTCTTTTGACTTCTTTGTTATTTTATGAAAATTGGTAAAAATATTTTAAGGTACTCGTATATATCTAATAAATTCGACTATATATTTCCTTGTATCTTTAATCAATCTAGTGTAAAGGAAATGTAGACTTACAATATAAGATATTCTCTTTCAACATTTTATTGTTATATTATTAAAGCATATAAATAGATCGATCATAACATTTATCATTATTAATATTCTCAATATACGATAAATTTTATTTGTGCGCACACATTCTGTGCTGCTTGTAGAAGGATATATTTTATTTTTATATGTACTATACATTGCCAAGATGTTTACTCTTAAAGCTTTACACACGAAGAAAAAATATATCACATTACTTAGTTTCGTGGATTTTGAGATCAAATTCTTTACAACATTGATCTCAAAAGATTTTCTTGTACTATTTAATATGATCAATTTCCTTAACATAATATATAATTGCATACAATTACTTAAAGTTCGTACGCTTAATGCCTGTGGTGTTGTCAGGGTTATACAGCAAAGCAAATAATTATAATACTTGCTCATGTTTGTGCAGCATATGATCAATTCGCATTTTTAATATCATAATAAAAAAATAATACTTAAATTTCAAGTAACAAGGAAAAGAAATATTACAAAATAATACTTATATATATACACAAATTTCTGTGTAGTTTACTTAAATTTGCTGACATCAGGAGTTACAAATTTTTTTGATTTGATTAATTAATAAAATATATCATTACTATCTAAGAAATAAAAAACTTTCTAAATTAAAGAGCTACTTTAATTAATACTCAAATAATTGTTGGTCCCTATAATGGTTTAAATAATTATTTTTTGTTAAATTCACAAAAAAAAAAAACATTGCACAACTCGAGATAATAAAATAAAATAAAAAAACTATAAAAATTCTAAGAATATTTTCTATGAATAATTTAGAGATCTTTATATTTATTGATGTATAGTACCCTGATATTTTTTTACTGACTTTGTGTTGACAAATAATATGTATCATTTTATGCAACATTTTATAATCTCAATCATATGTAGCAACTTTATATTTAAATTTGTAAAAACTCTATTTTATAACTTCATACTATTTCTTTTAATTTTATAAATGTAATAAATATTATTTCTTTTTAAATCATATAAGGGACATTATCTTGTGAAACTTCCTTTAGAAATTACCATTTGTGATAATAATAAATATTACATTTCATATTTGGTTTCGTTTTTAAACAAATAAAACTATTATTATTATGTAACAATATAGCTTAATGAAATATAAAAAACTATTAAAGCGCTTATAATACATATTAGTACGTTTAAAATATTGCAGTTTATCTGATCTGTAAGTGTGCTAATAAATTATCGACATTTTGCCTGACTATTGTCATTGCTGTAACTTTTTATCATAGTTTTTTATTGCAACAATATTAAATCAGTAATTAATTCAATAACCTGCATGCAATTTTAAAAAATATAAGTTAAACAGAGATATTCCATAAGCTAATTTCGTTAACACTTAAGAAGTGAAAATTTCTATTATGATAATATTAAGGCATTCTACATCAATTTCTTTTTATTCTCTATAAATATTTAGAATCTCTGTGTCCAACATACACAGTGTAAAATAATTATATGAGAGGCAATGATCTATCAATTTTGGGAATATTTCTATATATTCCTCTCTCTTTTATGTTAACATTAACATACCAACACTTTTGTGATGATACATTATGAGTATATGTATATATGCATAAAATGCAATCACTGAAAAATTATGCAATATCAATGTGTATTATCGAAAGCAGTCTATTTTAGGTGTAACATTTGATTAGTCAGATAAGCTTCTCAAGAACTAAATAAATTATCTCTTATTTCAATACCAGAAAATAATCCATATGTCCATATGTTCTTCTTACATAAAATATGTGTTAGAATTTTAGCACCTTCCTTTAAAAGCTTTAGTTTATATAATACCACAGTTTGTCACGTTTACTTTACATTAAAGTTTATATATATCCACTATATTTTTTCAAATAATCTAAGCTTTAATGTAAAGCAAATACAAGGAATTTTGCTTGAGCATTATTCCTTTTTTCATCATAATTTCATCTGTAGATAATTATTGGAATAGTAGAACTTACAATTTCGAATATTGTTTTGCAACATACATGATATGCTTTGCTTAAAATAATATTTTGTGTGATTCTTTGTTCTCTCTCCATATTCTTAAGAAAAAGTTATATAATTCAAAATATACACTAAATGTGTGTGTATGTGTGTACATATACTAAAATAAAATAACTTTGGATATTTGTCGATACACATACATATATAAGATATAATACTAAATAAAAAATATTACTCGAAATTAATTTCATGGACAAAAATATGGATTTGTCCATAGGAAGTAAGTTATTGTCTGTTAAAAATTATTTCAACAATTCCACTTTTGTTTTTGTATAAACTTATCAAATATATGAACGTGCATGGACTACAAAACTGAGATCTTACACTAAATGATAAAATTAGGCCATACAAATATTTTGTATAAATACAATTGGCATTCAAATAAATTCATTTTTCATTTATCACATTTATCCTTATAAGCTTGTTTATATGTATAATTTAATTTTTTAGAATTATACTATTTATTATATTCTTGTTTTTCTTTTTTTTTTTATGTTTAGTATCACTGATCATGGTACTTTTGAATTTCTTTTGCCAAATTTCTTTTTATCAATTTTTATAGATTTTACAATCTAAATTATTTGTAACAATTTAAATTCTATCATTTCAATGAAGAAAAATGAAAATAGTAGAACATTTTTTGCCATCTATTATTTTACACTTTTCTCTCTCTTTCTCCCTCCCCCCTCGTGTTGTATATTTTATATAATAGAAAAATACAAACAATCCTCTTAAATACAAATGGATCTTCTATCAGCTATCATTAGTCCATTCTCCTGTTTCTTTTAAAGCCCTATCTGTTAATCGCTCTATTTCAGTCAAAAGCTGCTCAGTCTCCATATCAACACATACCATATCTGCTTCTACAGGATCCCATTCTAAACTGTTTGGTGTTGATACTCTAGACCAGGGAGATGCTGTCAAACTAGAAGGCTGACTATTATTAATTGAAGTTTGTGATCCATCTGTACTAATTTTATCATTATCCATAACTGGCAGTGGCAACCCTAAAATAATATATTCGAGAAATCATTTTAAAATTTCGTATAATTTAAGACTTTATGCATCATCAGTATAACAAATTACCTTCGTGTTCCCATTCAAGATCTAATGAGGAGCCAGGTGTAGAGGAAACACAAGTTTGCTGTTTCATTAAGTTTCGTACATCAAGTATTTGTAATGGTGTGTCTAAACCAGAACTAATAGATTTGATATTGTTAAAAAAAAATTGTATATTTACTATTTTACACAATAAACTTTATATTATTTAAAGGAGTTATATATACCTTGTAGAAGGATCATTTCTAGAATTTAATCTGGCATATTTGTTAGAACCTCTTTGCCATCCCCCTTCGTCTAATAACTCTAAAGTCACAGGAACTCCATGTTTTTTCTATAAAATATATAAACTAGAGAGTTTGAATCCATTAATAATAATTTATGTTCTATTAAGAATGTTACTTTTTTTTTTGCAAAGCTGTATACATGTTGCATAAGCTGTTAACATACCCTTTCAAAATTCATACAATATACACTTCACTCTCTTCTAATAAAAGTTGAGTAAGATAGAATCAAAGAATTTATTTGATTTCAATCGAAAAATGCTCATATTTTAGGATGAAAGGAAAATGTAGCTTTATCAGAAAATAAAAATTATATACATGCAATAAATTATACTTGACTAGTGTGCATATTTTTTATGCTAAATATAATACCTTTAATATTGATGATCTTATCAAATTCTTGATATCAAATGTAAATTTTATATGAACTTAATATTTTCTTTAAAAAATTTATACTTTTCAATTCAAAATATTAAATTACCTTAAATTGCTTTAAGGAGAGAAACGATAACAGACTGTCCAGTAAGCATAAGGATCAAATTTATAATTAATATAGAACTCTTACTTGTGGATTAAAAGAATTCTGATTCTTACGTTTTTGATCCTTTAGGTTGTTCTTTATCTTCTTCTCCATCTATAAACTACAAAATTAATAATAATGTTATATATATATGTATATATAAATGTATGAATTTAATTTATGATCTTCTATTTTTGGATCATATTAACAATTTCTAGGCAATGGAGTAAAGAAAAAAATGTAATTTATGGTCATGTCTATATCACACTTTCGGTTAGATCACATGCAATGTAAGATTAATTAGTTAAATATATACATATGGTCTTATCTCATAATAAACACATTTATACAGTCAATATTCTTTAATCATTAATATCGTCAAATTAATCATGCTACTTGCTATTTAAGAAGAGAACATACATATTTTATAGATGGCATAAACGATCACAAACAAAATGCAATAAAATATAATGTATACAAGATTGAAATAAAAACAATACAACTAATATCTACCTCAGCTCGTTCGTCTCCTTGGCAGGACATGCTGGTATGCCTGTGATACAACCTTAAATTTAAACAGTACATAAAATTTACTAAAAAAACATTGAGAAAATTATGATTTTATTACTAAACAAAATAAAGTGTAAAAATAATGAAAATAATAAAAAGACAAATGAAAGATAGAGTTGAGTTTAACTGTGAATAAAGATGCAGTATACCACCGTGTTTAACATCATTTTAAAAAAGATCTAACAGTTGTCATAATAATATCTAACCTGTACGATAACGAGTCGGTGACTTTGGCAAAACATCGGCCGAAACAGGCCCCCATGACCTGTCAAATCACGGCGTCTTGCCGTCGGCGTCATCTAACCGATCTGTAATGAATATTTAAATGCCAGTTTTTAATTACACACGTAACACGCCCGTAAATTGACAGTTAGAAAAAAGAGACAGCGCCCCTTTATTGTTATGAATTGCAAACGTCAAACAAGATAGATCATCCTCGACCATGTTTGGTACCATATGAATAAAAGCAAATATGAACGAACAGCTGCTGTCATGCGCGATCAGTCACTCTCTTTTTAACATGCGCGTATTCCTACGTCACAAATTACGAATTAAAGTTATTTACTTATCGTATATAAGTTTCAGGAAAAGTTACAAAGATATAAGACGTATTTACAAGATACGATTTATTAATGACAAAGATACAACACTTTGAATAATTTAATATATACGCTTGTATTTTTTTTACATTAGGTCTATCATTGTTCTCATTAAGTTTTAGAAAGTTTAATCATATCGAATAAAAAATACTCAATTTGCATCTTTAAGAGGAACGTGTATGTTAAAAATTTCATTTGAAAATAAATTAAATTATGGTGATACTATTTTTCATTGAAGATATACACATATTAATTAACAATGATTCAAAAATATATCTCCAGAATATTAAACGTAACAACAGATACTTATTGACCTAGTGCTGGTAATTAACATTTTGATATTATGTAAAGATATTTGTACATTTGTATATTGCATGGTGTATGTGCACGTACGCACGCGCACGTGTGTGTATTGTAAAATAGTTGTAATTTACATTCAAATCGAAATAGTATATTATAGATGGTAAATTCTAAAGCATTTTATATATTACATGCAAAACAATTTTGTTATATTCATTAATATTTTGATAGTGACAATCTAATATCTAAGAAAAGTATCATATTCATTTAATGATAAAAAGAAATACATTTATAACATAAAGTGTGATTCTATTAGTGTGGATAATTAGGTATATCTTCATATATTACATTATTTTAGTATCTTCCAACAAGAACTATTGTCTTTTATATTTTTCTAAATAATTTAACTACTTATTAACGATTTTAAATTAGTAACTTGATGCAACATCAAATATGTATATATGTGTGTGTATACATATACATATATATATATATATATATATATATATATATATATATACATATACATATATACATATATATACACGTATATATATATATTTTTTATTTGTACACTATTTTTGTAAATATTATAGTGCTCAATGACACTCATATGCTGTTGCACTTGAAATATGATTTAACATGCATTATTTGTAATGTGTATCAGAAAAATAACTTTGAAAATATAAGTTCTATTTTGAAGTCTTTTTGGATTTTTAGTAAATTTTTTTATATTAGTAACATTTAATGAGCTTTTGCAATATACTGTTCTGAACATTTTCCACTTTGTTAACATTTCACAATTACACACATTATATTATTACATAGATTTAACAATATTTAATATCTTTAGACGAATTTAGAAACACGAGTGAAGTCAGAAATAACATTACTTTCAGTAGTATTGTAATGTTAATACACGATTTCGTAATTTGACAAGACACGAAGAAGACTACATTATGTTTTAAAATTAAATATGAGTTCACAACACACTTGCCAAATTCATTTGCAAGTATAGGTATAAGTATAATAGGAAAAAAGAATCTAAATACTTTCATGATCGCAAAATCTTAAATTTTAGCAAAATGTTTTAATGATATATGCAATCAGCATGACTCAGGATTAATTTATTTCCAATAGTCATCCTTAATTGCAAATTATGTTTTGAGGTAGACAAGTATATTCTCCAAATAGCTTTTGATAGCTTTTAATAATGCTAAACTGAAAGTAAAACTTTATTTATCAACATAAATTGGCACAAAACATTTTTCTTATTTCTACATTCTTAATAAACCACAAACACAGTTTAGCATTTTATCTTGTGCAGAGTAAGACTAAATCTGATATACTTCTCGACTCACGTTATATCGATGAAATACTAAATATACGATTTTTAAACTTTACCATTGGTAATTTATTAAACCATGAAATATATTGGAGGCTCATAAATAAATTATAATGTTTTATAACATAATACTCAAATAAATTAAAATATCATAATTCATTCATTCATATAAATAAAAATGTCTTATATGTTTATAACATTGCATTAATATTGATTTTAAATATATCAGAATGATTGCTTTATCAATATATGTATGTATATATATATATATATATATATATATATATATATATATATATATATAGATATAGATACGTTTATTTGGCGCAAATATTAATAAGAAAATAAAAGTATTAATGCCAGTGTGATAATTAGTATACATATTATATTTTTTTTAGATATATCTCTTATAATATATCCTTTACCTGGCCAAAAAGTGGCCCAACATTAAATATATAAAAATATTACACTATGAGAATCGGAGCCGCATATCAAACTCTTGAAACTGCGATATTTTTAAACGCTATTTTCAAAATACATACACATTTTTCTTAATTTATGTTAAAAATTGTATCATAACTCAAATTCTCTTTAGTGCCAGACAATTTTAATTTTCTGTTTTCACCAAATGTATATAGGTATATAAATAATGCTTCTCGCGAATAATATTAAAAAAAAAAAAAAGGTGAAATAATTTAGAAAAGCATTTTAGATATGTAATAATGTGCATTATTACTTGTAGTAGATATACACACATAGCTGCTAATTTTACATATACCCAATATATTGCAATGACATTACTTTGTCACTCTTGTATTATTAATTAATCACGAGTAACACAGAGATATCATCAATTAATATCATTATTAATTCAATAGAATAATTTAAATTTTCTGTTTCCAGGTATTGCCTTTGTACCTATTTGTTACCTGAGTTAAAATATGCTTAAAATTTAAATACGATAGCGCAAAAAACAAAATAAAGTTATCTATTTACCATTCGTGTCTTTTTATAATATGCAGTTTATTTTAAGTATTCACATTTTCAGCTTTTTTCTTTCTTCTTTGTTACGTTTTCGGCTTACCAATATATAACTACAGAGAGAAGTGCATTAGTATTATAAGAGTTTTTTTTTTCTTTTTTATAAAACTTTTGTGTTACTGTTTGTGTAATGACAATACATTTAGGATTGAATCTTGTGTTTCTTATTTATTGAAAAGTATTAACTAAAATTCTATTTCCTCTTTTCTTTTCATATTAAGCAATCAAACGCGAATATTCTAATATAACGCAATACTGCAAATATTTATTAAAACCTATTTTGCACACAATCAATGTGTGCTATCATAGACACATTACCTTCAGTTAGGTACCAGGTATTGATGTGTATAAATTACACAAGAGGCGCATCATTATCAAGATCCATTTCTTCTACAGTTATGTATAGACCTTCTTCTTCGTACGTCGATTCGTGCTTCGCTAAAACTTTTAGCAATGGTCGTAATTTCATCCACCATTGATACGTCGGAATGCGATGCCTGCGAATAAATTTTTTTTTATATAATATATACAATCATATATTTTTAATAACACACGATATATATTAAAAAAAAAAAAAAAACGAGATCAAACACTTACTCGAAATCAGTAACTTCCATGAGATCTTTGAAAGGTGTGAACCTGTACTGTCTTCTAACGATACCTAACATTACTGCACTAGTTGGATCCGTTGTGACCGTACGTCCTTCCGCATTAGTACATTTTTTAAATTGCTCGCTAAACCATTCAACAGCTTTAGAACCCATTTTAGTACCCAAGTTACGATCAAAAGGAGTTGGCGAACCACCTTGTTGCATGTGACCTTTAGAAGTAAAAAATAAAATTAACTTTTCAAATTTCTTACAGCTTCAGTATTTTTTCTTATATATGAAATTAATTTATGTTACGTATAATTACCGATTATATTCATCCTACAACTGAACAATCCTTTTCCTTCCTCACTAAACAGTCTTTGCATGAAATCAGTATTATAATTCAAATTAGCATTTTCATTTCTAAGAATAAGACCTCTCTGCACACCTTCCGACATTTTTGCAGCCATTGCTATTACGTCCTGATTTAAATCCTTAATATTGAATTTTTCCTCAAAGATATAAGCTGCATCAGCACCACCGGCCAATCCTGCTACAGTCGCTAAATAACCGCAATAACCACCCATAGTCTCGATGATAAATACACGACGTTTAGTACCTTGTGCTGATTGACGAATGCGATCACAAATCTGAAGAAAGATGATTATCATATAAATGAAATATAAGATATTCTATAAATAATATTAACACACAGGAATAATACTAGAAAGTACCTCAGTAATTTCGTTTAAAGCAGTATCGCAACCTAAAGAAAATTCTGTCCCAGGAACATTATTACTGATAGTAGCAGGTATCATAGCAATAGGAATTCTAAATTCTTCAAATTTGTCTCTTGCATTATAGAATGTAAGTCCTGTTTGATAACCCTATATAATTAAAAAACAAATCAAATAAAATAAAATAGAATAGAATAAAATAAAATAAAAAATAAATAAATAAAATCAAAAATTAAAAAAGAAATAACAACAAAATAATTGATAAAAAAATATTTTTTAAACGTGATAAAATAGATATGTCGATAAAAACTAATCGTTTATTAACCTCGAATCCACCTATAATAAGTAAAGCCTGGATTCCAAATTCTTTTAATTTTTGAGCTATTTGAGGTAATTGATCATCTTTCGGAGGAGTACGTTTTGTTCCTAAGTAAGCACCACCTTGTGATACCCATCCTGTTACAGAGGGCCAATCCATTAATTTGAACTTTCCAGACATAAGACCCAGTATACCATCATAGACTCCATAGACCTAAATTGGATAATTTTATTAGTAAGATTGATAAAAATATAAAAGATATATCAATTTATTTTTCTTTAACATACCTTATCACCTCTATAGATACAATTTCGTACAAAAGAACGTACTGCAGCGTTCATACCACAAGAAGGTGAACCAATATGCATTACAGCTACTGTATGATGATCCTGCAATAAAATAAAAATATGAATGTCTATATACACACACATATATATATAGAAAATATATGTATTTTAAATATTAACAACATCTCTCATGCTACATGCATATTAAAACACAATGTTTTTGTATACACAGTCTGAAAGGATAATTGATATACAATAACTACATCTTATAAAAATTGTTTGTTATTTGTTTTATAATACAGCAAGATATGAATTTACTATTTAACTCACTTGTCCACATAGAGTGAATTGCTTTTAGAAGAAAAAAGAAGTAATTAGAAATTTCCTTGAAGTGTTAAACACAATGGTAAAAAAGGGGTGTAAGCTTGTGACTATTTTATATAAATTTACCTTTGTTAATGTAGGACCATTCATTTCCTGAAGCAATATTACATAAGGTATATACATATATATTTATTTATTTATTAAATATATGTAGATATTTATGTATATATATATATACAGAATTATTCGAAATAAATGTCAGACAAAATAATGTTTGTAAAAAGTTATTATTTTATACATACTTTTTTTTTTCTTTTTTTTTTTGAATCTGCTATTAACAATAGTCTGACCATTATTTCACAATTTGATCACTATTTCATATTTGTATATAAATACCATTTCCATATATTTTTTATTATATTATAGAATCAAAAATCTTAAAATATTAGAATTGTAATTACATGCAACGATTAATACACATATAATTTTATTAGCACAGGACTAATCAAGATTTTCAATTCCATTTATACGAATATACATTTAAATAAATATTAAATAAGAATAAACATATAATAGAAAATATTAAAATATTACCTTTGCATCATAATCTGCAGGTGCTTTCAATCGAGTCAACATTTTGTATGTTTCCAAGTTACGGGCGAAACCTCTGTAAAATATAAAAATCATGTGAACATAGAATCACAAACGCGCGCCGGTGTCTTATTAAATTATTGAAATTATATTATTTCCTTACTTTCCCCGAAGTTTGACTGCAAGATCCCAATTTTTATCTGCCATAGCTTTAGCTACAGCCTTCGTACGACGTACACATTCCATTAGTGGTAATCTAACAGCTTGATTTCCATCCAATGTAACAACGCAAGCTTCTGTTTCAGGCGTTGCTTCCATTAATGCCATTACAGCTTCGGCACCCATTCTGCACCCCTATAAAATATTACCAATTTCCAAATAAAATAATATGTGCATAAAAAAAGATTGCATAAAATAAAAACTGCAAATGACAAAAAAAAATGAAAAAAAAAAAGAAAAAATCAATGACAAAAAACTTACCAACACTCTATCAAAAGCAGATGGATTACCACCTCTTTGGACATGACCCAACACAGTGATCCTGGTATCTTGTTGTAATTTATCAACAACAACTTTATGTACTTTTGCAGCAGTAATAGGATCACCATTCCTATCTACAGCACCTTCAGCTACAATAATAATATTCAATCGTTGTCCAGTAAGACGTTCCTGAAAATATATTTATTATTTAAAAAAAATATAATCGCTCTTAATTTTATATAAAAAGTTTATATAACGATAATAAAGTAAAATTTGCAAGCAAGTTATTAATCAATCCAAAATAGTTGTGAAGAGCATAAAATATACGATATTTTAATTATTATAAAACACTTCTAATTATATTTCATTTTATTAGAATTATGAAAATATTTATGCAACTACTACTGGATTTTTATTCTATTGCATTTTATAGGATTTCAAGACATCGTATATTATATTTGCTTTGTGGATGTAATGTTAGATTTTGAAATAATGAACACAGAAGCAAAAAAGGAAAACGAACTACGAATAACTTACCCCATTATGAGTAAGAAATTAAGAATAATTTATATGTATTCTATTCATACAAAGCTTTTCATCATTTATGTGATTATGAATTAAACTGTAAAAAAAGCTAATTTTTAATTTATGTAAAGATATGATGTACAAAAAGCAAAAGCACATTAATTGCTCTTTAAAAAATGAAAAAAAAAAAGGTTAGCAAACCTGCAATAATTTTTTGCAGAGCTTGTTCGGCCAATCCTGCTCTGGTGGCCATTCTGGGATGAAAACAAAATCTGCTTCACAACAGATAGCTGCCACTAGAGCCAGGTAACTGTAATGGTATGTCATGAAAACTAGCTAAAATAATATGTACTACACTTCTTAAATACATTTGCATTGTCTTATTAGAGTCATAATACAAGAGCAAATTTTAAATAGGATAAATGAAATTAATCAATAACATATCATTGCACATTTGGCATATCAAAGAATCTTCATTGATAGATACTATATATTTAAAAAATCGAATACTCGTAAAGAGATGTAACTAAATATATTGAATATTACTTCTCGTTTTAATATGAAATCTAGCACTTGAAATATATGATTGAATGTCCTTTAAAAGTAATGGGCTACGTTATATTTAATAAAAAATTTGAATATATCTTCCTACAATCAAAGGGATCTAACTATTCCATAAATTGTTACTAGGATTGAAATAATCGTGTAATCAAAAGCATGTTACTAAAAGTATTTAGAGCTGACATGCCTTCTGCACAGCTTCACAAAGTTCATTGACCCAATCACCTTTTGTTGGACATTCAGGAAGAAACGAATAGCAAGCTTCAGAAGCCAAACTCGAAGCTATTGTTAAATACCTGGAAGCTTCTGATTTCTGATTATATGAAATATTTTTTTCCAATCAAAATAATAAATCTACACATTTATAATTCATTTGTTAAATACAAAAGGAGCATTTTTGTCCACTCGCCCGTATTTATATCGGAGGAGGATTTTAAATGTGGTACATATTTTTAACATTGACAACCACTCAGTGATTGAAGCATGATATTAGATAAAAAAATTTTTTTGTTAAAATCCCATTAGTTAAAAGCAACAAAATGAAAAATTTTGAAAATTCATAAAACATGCCTGTTCCAACTTTTTACATAATTTTTCAGGCCAGTCGATGGGAGGTGGACATTCTGGGAAGAAAACATAGTCTGCCTCTGCAGCTAGAGCACCCACAATGGCCAGATACCTAGCCAAATGTTAATTTTAATTTTTATACTATACCATATGACAAAGTGCGGTAACCAATACCAATAGATAGGCCAATATTAAAACAGAAAGAAATGTTCAAAAAAAGTAGAAAACTTGTATCAGCTCTTTAGATCAACTATGATAACATAATAAACTTTCATTGCACCTAATGACTCTTTCTGGATATGAAGTAAATTGTTGTTTTCAATATACATTAAATTTTATATCATACATACCCACAATGTCTCCCCATAACTTCCATTATAAACGTACGTTGGTGAGAATAAGCTGTGCTAACAATAGCATCAATACTTTCTATAATACGATGTAATGCAGAGTCCGTTCCAATAGTCATATCAGTTCCGCAAAAATCATTATCAATGGAACCCACCATACCAACAATATGTAAGCATTTGTATTTTTCACTTTGTTCAGATGTTATTTCACCTAGGGCATAATTACTATATTATATAACGTTGAATAATACAATTATTATAATTAGATCTAATTTCGTTTACACACCATTTGCTGCAAGTTCCTTCAAAAGGTCAGCCCATTCTTCTTTGAAAAGATTTGCGCCAGTTAGAGAACCATCACCTCCAATAACAACTAAATTGGATATTCCATTTGTTACTAAATTTTTAGCTGCTCTTAAACGACCAGCATGTTCTCTGAATTCTTGACATCTAGCAGATCCTATCATTGTACCACCCTAAAGATTTGACAAAACTACAATGTACTAAATTATAACAAATTTAAAATTCTTATCAAATATTATCTACCGACCCTATGAATAATACATGATACGGACGACCAAGTTGCTTCTACTATATTACTTCCACCATCAACCATACCTTGATAACCTTCTTTGATAAAGAAAACTTTGCAACCCAAATATATACCCATTCTTACAACTGCCCTTACTGCGGCATTCATACCTGAAAAATAATATTTAAATATAATGTTTTTTAATATCCAAAATTAAATATATATCGATTATCAGATGAACATTTACCTTGTGAATCACCACCGCTGGTAAAGACAGCTAGGCCTTTACCTTTATGACTACCTGGTTTTATAAATTTGGTCTGCGGTACTAAGTCTTCAGCCATGATTGTGTCGCAGATTTGACAATCTTTCTATAAAACAGAATAAATTAAAAGAAAGAGATTTTTGAAATGAATTTGGTAAGACATTAATTATATGATATATTAGTAGGATTTACTTTTATGTCGTCATATTATTTTTATTAACACAAATACTTAAAATTTTCTAAATGTTATTTACTTAAAACAGTTCCAAATTGCGTATCACAAACACAAAGTACTTCTGAACTTTCTCTTGATAAGTCATAAGAGTTTGATTTATCATTGTATATATCAGTTTCTTTTCTAGTATCGTAATTTTTATCTAACATAATTGGATTATTATGTACAACAGATAGCATTGTAGTAGCAGTAGAACAGTGATCAATATGACTTTTCTTCGTAACATCTATCCGTGAATAGATATTTTTGGAATGTATATTTTTCTTTTTGTAATCCATATTTGAGACTAAAATTAATGACAAACGATCTACATTAAAAAAAAAACGACAAAATAATGTAATAATATTAATAATTATTGTGTAATTACTGTTCTTTTAATTGTTTACAATCCGAACGATAAATTTTGAAGTAACAGAGACGATCTCTCACCTTGACACCAAATTTTCATAGCATGCTATATCTCTTTTTCGGACGAGTTTCTTTTGTTACGATAGAACATAAACTTGCAATGTTGCCTCAGTAATGTACACATGATGGCACATAATACATATATACGACATATAAGTTTGGCAACAGTAAATTCTGTTTTTATATACGGACGATTGTCGTCATTTAAATGATTGTCTTTACGTTTGTGATCGAATTCTAATTATTTTAACTTCCAAATTGGAAAGAAATATTTAAAAAACATAAAAATAATAAAAAGACGAAAGAGACAGTCGAACAATATTCTCAAAGGATCGTTTGGATCTGCGAAACGTGGCGTCATTATTAGAAAAAACATTTTGGCAATATTTCAAAGATGGAACGTCAAATCAAAAGATGAAAACCTGACGGTGATGATATGCAGTAATGATAATCTATCGAATAAAGGTCGATTCACAACATTTCCCATGTCGTTTCTCAGTTGCGTGAGATAAATAATGTTTACATATTACACACTATCGGTATGAGTGAACCCTTCCCGTCCAATATCAATATTCGTGCATAGACGATAATTGCTATGATATCTGTTCCGAACGAATCGTACGATATCGAAACGTCACTTGACGTTTTCAAGCGTATTAAACACGAACGTAGGATAAATCCGAAGCCCCTGAAATTATACCTCGAACGTATTCGACGTAGGTAAAAGTTACGGACAAGAAAATTTGTGAATCGACCTTAACGTCAAGAAACAAGCGACTATCGACTACCTAAGGAATCCTTTTCCAACGTGTTCGAATTGTTTAGAACGTTTTAATGATCTTGTATCGAGCTCGGAAGAGTTAAAACGATGCAAACGATGAAAAATTCGGTATTCGTCACACGTCGAATATTAAATTTGGCGTCCTTTTATTACGAATATAAGATTCGACGTCTTTTTAATATGAATATAAAGATATCTCATAATGGCGTTATTACTTACTTAAAGAAGAAATTGAGCTCAACGAGCGAAAGAAGCAACGATAAAACGTGCTCTTCGCTCTCTCTCTCTCTCTCTCTTTCTCGCTTTCTCGCTCTCTGATAAAATGCAGCACTCTAGCTGCTACCTCTCGAACCGTCAAAGACAACACTCGCACGACGTTTGGGCGACTGAAGGTGACCTTTAAGTTCCTATGTTCCACCACCGACCCTGCTCAAACACTTGATCCCCACCTCATCCGATTCACTCGCCAATCAACGTTCATCGGCGGATGCGTTAACCAATCGCAGAACGTTTTAAAACTCGCGCTGAATTCTTCGAATACCTTACGTAAAAATTTCGAACATGCGTCTCCTACCATCATTGGTATCGTGAAAAATGATCATTTTTTTTTTAAGTTTTCTTATCCTATCAATAATCTCTTTTACTCGAAACGTTTTATAGGGAATATCGCAAATTTTTTTCTTTCTTTTTTTCTCTCTTTTTTTTTTTTTATATATACTGCATTAACAGACAAGACGGACGCGCAATTTAAATGACGTCTTGTCGAAGCTTACGATTATCGATCGATATGTGTGTGTATGTCTACACACACACACACACACACACACACACACACACACACACACACACATGTATATATGTATATATATACATAATAACTCTATTCAAAAGTACAGTTGGTAGAGATTCTAAATTTATCAACGATAGACAAGTATTTATTTTAACACTCGTCATCGTCGTATTGACGTCTTTTTAAATAATTTTTTTTCTTTCCCTCCCTCTCCCTCTCCCTCTCTCACAATCCAAAATGGACCATTGATAAATACGTAAATATTTCCATAAACTTTTTTTTACAATATCAATTACGAAATAATAAAATTCTCGAGACAAGAGAGAGACACGAAATACATCGAAGGAGAATCTTTAAGGGACATTGTACGAACAAAAAAATCGTCCTTCTTTTTTCTGTCATTAAAAATTAATTCGTAACAAAAAAGTTCTCTTGAAAACTTTTTTTTCTTTTTTCTTAATTATTATTACCAATCGCAATACATACGTACGTACGTAAGTACGTACATACATAAATAAATATTTACGAACTTCTGTGATACTTTTCGTTATAAAGTTTCATCATACTTTCGTATTTCGTCAGATCGAAATTCACCTATTAAAGACATAAAATTTTCGAACTTATATAAGTCTTTGTCTCGATAAATTTACAATATGTATGATGATAAAATATAATTGTGAATCGAGAATGCGTTAATTAATGGTGTCAATCGTCGTGATACCAATCAATTTAGTCGTCCACTGATCGAAACAAGAACTTTCCTGTGTAGAGATATGGATTACGTGATGCTTCCAATGAAGTCATGTGCTGTCAGGTATTCGAATATACGTGACGATGATCTCGTAGGTCACGGCGTCCGTTCTAACTTAAACTTCTCTGACAGAAAAAGACAATAAAAATTACAAACGACGATCTTTTCTTACTCGCAATTACACGAATACATTTACAAATACAATATATGTTACGTCACAAAGTTAGCATTTGATTAATAATTTAATTTTTCTCTTTAGATCTATATAGATGTGCAGTAATCGGTTGAAGCAGTGATTCTCAATCTTTTATTATATACCTCACGTAGATTCGCCATGTAACTTTTCCTTGTATAAATATAAAATTATAATGATATGAATGAAAGGAAATATATATATATATATATATATATGTATACATACACACACAATAAATTTTATATTTAATTTATATACTTTCTAACGTTGTACATCTAAAAGTTTTACTTCTTAGCACATGTTGAGAATCTCTAAATATTGTACTCTATAATTAGGATCGGCAACTGGTATGATCTCGAAACCAACGATTGAATCGCATTTCTCAAAATATTTTTTTTATTCTCGATCTGAAAAAAAAACCTCTTTTTTTCCATTCTTTTTCCATCCTAGAAAAAAATAAATTTTTCACCCATTATTGAGAGTGTTTTTTATTTTATAACACAAGTTGAGGATCACTATGATGAATGTGAAATCTTTCTTCGCTATGTTCGTTTCTCTTTTCTTTAGAATCAAGTGGAATAAAACGCGTTTATTCAATTAAAAAAAAAAAAAAGAAAAAAAAAAAGAGAAAAAAAAAAGAATTTTCGTAAGAAGACATATGTTCGAACTATGCAATGATATAGCACGTGCGGTAATCATGAAAGTATAAACCTCCATTAAAAAAATATATATACAAATTTCGATTAGCAAATAATATCATATATATGCATATGTTTTTTTCATAGAACGACAAGTAAACACGACATATGTAGAACGTCTTAAGTTTTCTTATCTAAACTTTGATAAAGTGTTATATGAATGAAAAAAAAAAAAAAAGAAAAAAAAGGCATGCTAACGATCACCATAAAAAATTTTTAATTATTTCAAAAAAAGCAAATGAAAAAAAATGTGAACATTTGCAAGGGCAAAACGATGTAACAACGTTTGCGAAATATGGATACATACATATTTCATATATAACCGTAGAAAAATCTTTACACGTCACTGATATTGATTGCTATTATATTGAAATATAAATTTTCGTGATTACCTTGACAGAATTTAAATGATAAACGAGTACGTAATATCCTATAGTGAAGAGATTCTGACAAGTGTGAGGAGTATTTTCTCTTGTGTAAATTAATTAATTTTATATGTTCATTAAAAAAATTCTTTAAGAGTAAAGAAAAAATTACTATTCTTTAAATTAGGACTCGGTCCAATAAGTTTTAGAAATTTTGTTTATAAAAAAAAAAAAAAAAAAAAAAAAAAAGAACTAAATCCTATGCATCGATCACTGTTCCAAGTGTTTCGTGATCACGAAGGACAGATAATATTAGTCTTATTATGAATGATTTTTCTCTTTTTCTTCCATTCACCCCCCAATCTAAATTATATAATTCGATTGATATAACTATGTGCGTAGGATCGCTTTTTCTTCTTCCTCTTCTTCTTCTTGAATTCACAGATTTATATTGACCTTTCACCACCTTGGTGGACGACGTTCAAGAACGCGATTAAGCAATTCAAAGAAATTATTGATCAAATTTGAGAGAAATTCGAATTCGGTTCTTGATAAATTTCATAGTAAATTTCATCACCCTAACGTTGACGTTACTTTTGCACAGCTTCATTACTTCATTGCTTCTTTTTAAATGAACTCCGTACAGTGATTCAAAACTACCGATCGTAATAATATATTATTATTGGAGGAATGAAGGGAACTATCAAAGGAAAAAAATAAAGAGTAAAAATACAAAGACTACGAAAAAATAAAGGACAAAAAATTAAAAGAAAAAAAGGACAAACCAAAAGAAAGTGCTACGTAAAAAGAACAACAATTAATTATTGAAGAAAAGCGTATTGTAAGAGAGAGAGACCAGCCGTAATTTTTTTTTATGGTTTTTCTTAGACATTTTATCAGAATTTATTATCTCGTGTAAACGTTTATAATAATAATTATAATTTACAATTACGATGATCGATGATAAATACAAATAGAACGTAATTCGGTAGGAGGGACGAAGAGAAGGTGTTGTTTTTGGATGGGGGCGGGGAAGGGTTGGTGGTGGTGGTTGGGAACAAAGGATTTTGCTGATAAACAGGGAGGGAAGGGCAGCACAGGGAGCCATTTTGGAAGCGACGCTGGTTTGCTGCTAGCTTCTCGATGCCAAGCGGACAACTTTTTTTTTTCTTTTTTCTTTCTTTTTGGTTGCGATATTTTTTTTTCTTTTTTATACCGTTAAATTCATCTCGTTATATTATTATAATAATATATCCAACACACAAACGGCCGTGTTTCAAACTTCATGGATCGAACGTTGCCATTCCCGCGCTACTGGCAAGACGACACGCGGGTGTCCGCAGATTTTCTTCTCGACTCTCTTTCGATAACGATGACAATGATGATGACGATGAAGATAGCGATGGCGATGGCCACGATAATAACGACAACGATGACAACGACGACGATGATAATGATGATAATGATGATGATGATGATGATGATGATGATAACGATGATAATAATATAATTTATGTATTTTTTTGTGTTTCTTTGTTGGAACAACACATCTCATCCGACACACGTTCGTTCGTTTCTCGCCAAATTTTCATTTATCGTTTTTCGCGTTCCGCGGTGTTCTATTATGGGCGTGTAGGTGTGCTGTGTTAACATGTGTTACGTAACTTGCTTTTTTTCTTATATATGCGCGCGGACGCGCATGTGTGTGTATGTGAATGTATCGAGCGAAGAACGAAAAAGAAGAGGGTAGGTGGGGGAGGAAGAAAAAAGAAATTGAAATGGTCAACGTGAAGTCGAAACAAACGTATTCAAATATACTCGCGCATAGATAATAGTTGAAAAATAAAGATCATAGAGGAAATAGGATGAAATATGAGAGAGAGAGAGAGAGAGAGAGAGGGAAGGAGAGAGAGAGAGAGAGAGAGAATATGTACGTCGAGAAACGAAATGTTTCTTCTTTCAAAAAGATCGATTTCGCTGGTCGAATTAATATCATAATGTAATATATAAACGTATAACTCGTATGTCTCCAATAAAATGACTTATTTCCATGGTTGTTGTTGTTGTTGTTGTTTAAAAGAAGAAAAAGAAAAGAAAACAAAAAATGACATATTTTTATTAAAAAAAAATTTTAATCATACGGAGAGAGAAAGAGAGATAAAAAGAAAGAAGAACGCAAGATGACGACAACGCAACATACGATGACGTAGTTGAAATTTGTAACGTCGGAATGGACTTTTATAACAAAAAATTGTTGCGTTAAAAATTAATTGTAGTCCTTATTACGAGAGCGATCGGACACTGGATAATATATATTATTATGGGATAAGAGAGAGAGAGAGAGAGAGAGAGACATATGTGTGTATATATACATAAATATATTAAAAAGAATTAATAGAAGAAGAGAAAGACGGAGTTCGTAAAAATTTTATTTCGTGAGAGTTCCGAAAAAAATTTCTATTTCGTTTTTAGTCGTTTCATTTCTCTCTCTTTCTTCCTTTTTTTTCTTTCTTTCTTTCTTTTCTTCTATGTCCGATGGAAATCTTTTTTATGGTGTTATTAAAAATCATACTCTCTCAGCTATGATAAAAAATTATCAATAGCTTTCTTTATCTCTGTTACATACATTCTCTCCTTCTCACTCTCTTTCTCACTTTACATTCATTCTTTCTCTCTCTCTCTCTCTCTCTCTATTTCTCTATTTCTCGCATCGGCGGTAATTTGTATAACTTTACGTTTAACTAATGTATTAATACCGATTTGCGTATATTTATGTTATTGAATAATTGAATTCTCTTGTTCTCTCTTTCCCTCGTTTAACGATTCAAAGAAATTCATTTTTACGCTGTGCTATTCTTTTTTCGCATAATATCTTTTTTTCATTCATACACACGAACACACGCACACACACCCACGCGTACATACATGCATTCATATTTCAAGTGCAATTTTACGATCTGTTAAATTCTTTTTTTCCGAATAAAATCAAATTCCGTTCAATCAAATTTCGTATTTTAGATCGTTTCAAGAAATATAATATAATGATAGATCAACCATGACGGTGTTTATCCATATGTTTTCTTTAATTTTTAATCGATTAATGTTTATGTTTGGTAACACTTGCACACAACGCGCGCGTCCGCACATATACACACTCCAAACCCCTTGGTTATTTAATTATTTACGAAACGTGTGTATAGAAGAGCACGCACGTTTATATATCAATATAGTCAAAAATAAGATAGTCTTTATGACTTATTAACGATCAGTACATAATATTATACTTGATTTGTTTCTTCATTCGCTATTTTAAAAGAAGAATAAAAGAAACTACGAACGGTGTATTTGTTGAATGTGTACTTCCTCTCTCTCTCTCTCTCTCTCTCTCTCTCTTATTTCTCTCAATTTCTAATTTCTCTCCAACATATTTTTTCATTTTCATTCTATCTCACAATAACTCAATTACGCCAATTTATCATAAACACGCTGAAGTAATGTGTTATTATATAATCGTATACTCAAATAACTCTATTTCTTTCTTTTTTTTTTTTTTTTTTACTTTTTTCAAATATTTTTTTCTCTGTAATCAACTAAACCTCCTACCGAAAACCAATAGTTAAACTTTATAATTTTAAGATTACGTATTTTTTTTTTCTTGTGAGAAACGATTATCAATGCGTGCGAATCACAAGGAAATGATAATCTCATCCTTCGAGCTGTCCAGTCTAAACTCAACGTCTAAAGAGTTTGAATATTTTTGTCGTAAATTTTTTTAAAGAAGGAGGAAGAGGAGGAGAAGAGATGGAGGAGGAGGAGCAGGTCAAATGAACGGAATGTTCCAACATCTATGTACGCGTATCATAACTCCATATACCCTTTCTCTCTCTCTCTCTCTCTCTCTCTCTCTCTCTCTCTCTCTCTCTCTCTCTCTCTCTCTCTCTCTTTCTCCTCCTTATTCTCCTTTCTTCTTCGACGCAAATACGATTAACTATGCATTAAACATTTTTTTTTCTTTTTTCTTCTTTTTTCTTTCTTCTGAGAGCGTATAATAATATATAGATTATATATACATTATTGCGCGTAACGTTTTAAAAGAGCGTTTGGGAGGGGTAGTTTAATAGAGGAGTCTGCGAGAGGAAAGAGTCGAGAAAATCGGGACACCCTATGTATTTTATCGACGTATTAATGAAGAAAAAGTTGTCGCGGGATAATTGGACGAATTACATACATATATGGTGTATGGCGCGCGTTTCTCTCGGTTATATTTAATCCGGAAACTTCTCGATAATTTTTCTTTTCTTTTTTTTTTTTATTTTTTTATTTCCTTTCTTTCTTTCTTTCTTTCTTTCTTTCTTTTTTTGTCTTTTTTTCCTTTTAAAGAAAAAAAAGTAGAGAGAAAAAAAGAATCCAAAAAATTTCTCCTTTTTCTCTTCCCCGGTCCCATATTTTTATCTATCGCGTTCACGCGAGCTTGCTACGGAGACGGCCACGAAGACGACGACGACGACGACGACGACGACGACGACGACGACGACAACGATGACGATGACGACGACGACGACGACGACGACGACGACGACGATTAAAAGCTGAAGATGCTTGTGAACTCCTCTTCTTTCTTTTTTTCTCTCCCTCTCTCTCTCTCTCTCTCTCCCTTTCTAAATTTTAAATTTTTCGCATTTCACTCATCTCAGATGAGATACAAAGATTTTTTCATCTTTTTTTTTGTTTTTGTTTTTTTTTTTTTTAAACGACGACACAATTAGAGCACACTACTGACAATGACCGTTCGTTAAGTTTTCGGAGAGAAAAAATGCGAGTATATCGCGAGGACGATCGAGTTTTTTTTTTTAGATTTTTTTTTCTTTTTTCTTTTTGAATGGGTAAAAAGTGAACGGACGATGCGAACAAAAAAAAAATAACTATACCGACGTATATGTAAGAAGATGGTTTTTAATGAGGCGCTTAAGGAAGTGTCGGGAGGGGGAAGTTCCGGGGATTGGGCTAGGAGGGGGGATAAGAGATATATCGGTTAACGTGTATACACGTATAAAATATATTAAAATGTGTTTTAAATTAAGTCACCACTGATGTCGTTTGGAACTTAATAACTTAATGTATTTGTTTTGTTTTTTTTTTCTTTTTTTTTTTACTCTCCTTTCTCCTCCTGCGTTCTTCCCTTCGTATAATAATAATAATAATAATAATATTCGTACTTGCTAGACAATGTGAAATTTAATTTAATGACAACTGGATAATAATGTAGTTTAGATTCATGCGTGCTTATTTTTTTTCTCTTTCTCTCTCCCTCTCTATCTATCTATCTTTCTTTCTTTCTTTCTTTCTTTCTTTCTTATTTTTTTCTCTCTTCGCATATTATTTTCTTCGAACTTTCGCGCTCCTCCTTTTCTTTGTTTTTATCTAGCGATACTCTTGAGAGTCAGTAAAGTAGCGAACAGATCTGGGAATAGTGACAGTGACATTTGTGGTTGGTAGTGGTTGTGTGGTAGTGGTGGTGGTGTCTCATGTTATACTATTCGCATTTCGTGTCTCGTCATGACGCGCAAAAAGTTACAAACATTTTCTACATTCATTCGTTCTTTCTCTCCCTCCCTCCCTCTCTCTCACTCTCTCTCTCTCTCTCTTTCTCTCATTCCATTTCACTCATTCATTCTTCCATTCCAACGCGTAACATACCATAGGCAGCACATACACAAAAAAAGACGCACAGAAGAAACGCTTGCTTTCTTTCTTGTACTTAGTGATTTTAAAACTGACATCTTGAATTTTATTTTTCCGTCACCGCCAAAGATTCTCCCCTCTCTCTCTCTCTCTCTCTCTCCCTCTCTCTCACTTTCTCGATGTTTCTCTCCATAATTAGAAACTCCTCTCTCCTTTTTACGCTCCTTCAACACACATTATATATAGTGACGTTAATACATATATGTGTATGTGTGTATATATAATATAATATATATATCTCACGTTTATTCTCTTACTCTTTTTCTCTTTCTCTCTCAGACGCAACATTTCATCAAAGAGACATACAACGACGAGACAAGATCTGCGAAAATACCCTCTGTTTCATCTCTCTCTCTTTCTCTCTCTCTCTCTCTCTCTCTCTCTCTTTCTTTTTTCTTTATTTCTCTCTGTCCTTTTCCCTTTCTCTGTATTTTTTCCTTTTTAATTTATCCTTATTATTATTATTAGCTCTTTTCTTTTTTTTGCTTCATCATCGACGATTTATCTTATCGCTTCCTGTTTTTCTCCGTTTGGATAAATAATATACGGGGATGTAGTGTCGTTTAACACTTTTGAGAGACTTCGTGTCAAAATACCCAAGAGGATCCATATTGATGACGCTCGTACCATTTCTTTTCGTCGCGAAACAATGATACACACACATATACAGACACACACACAAACGTATGTATGCTCGTACGAGGTGAGCCATCAACCCCCCGTTAGAGGGGTTGATTATTACTTATATGCTCCCTCTTTCTCTCTCATTCATTATTACATTCGTTATTACATACTCTCATTCGTTCGTTCGTTCGTTCGTTCATTCATTCATTCATTCATTCATTCATTCGTTCGTTCGTTCGTTCAATCGTTCTTTCATCTTCAGTCGTTCTCTTTTTCTCTTTCTCTCTTTTTTCGTCTTTCTCTCGTTCGTTCGTTCGTTCGTTGCTCGCTCGTCCAACACATTTATCCAGATTTATATCTCAATCCGTTCTATCTCTTTCTTTTCTCTCTCTTATCGCTCTTCTTTCCCAATTATATATAACAATAAGGTTTCATTGTTCCGCGTATGGATATATTAATAATAGAGAGATGTAGCGTTGTGTGTGTATATGAGAGTGAAAGAATGAGAGAGACAGAGAGACAGAGAGACAGAGAGAAAGAAAGAGAGAGAGAGATGAGAGAGAGCAACGTACGATTATGAGAGGAGGAGGAGGAAGGATGCGATGTGTTGTATTTCGCTTCGACGAAAGGACATGGCCGAGAATCATTTCTTCTTCTTCTTCTTCTTCTTCTTCTTCCTGTTTCTTTCTTTTCTTTTCATTTCTTTTTTGTATCCATTTTTTTTTTTTTAATCGATGGTACAGTAGAGAGGCTTTGCATTCGAGGTATTATCGAGCCGAGTGTAGTATAGTTGTGGCGACGGCATCGGCAACATTATTATGATGTGCGGATGTGATGTTGATGTTGTTGTTGTTGTTGGTTGTTGTTGTTATTGTTGTTGTTGGCGGGACATTAGACAAGGAGATTTTTTTTTCGTTATCGTAGAGGAGAGAAAAAAAGGATTTGGAGCGTTTTTTCGAAAGTGTGACAAAAGGAGGGAAGATAGAAGAGGGTGTAGGAGATATACGGACAGTATAAGAGGGTGTTGTTGTGGAAGGATGGAAGGAGTGGTGGGTAGTGGATAGGCGATAGGGTGGAGGGAGGAAGGGAGACGGAAGAAGGAAACGCGAGGACGAAAAGAAAACGGGTGTGAATGAATGGATGGATGGAGATCCAGGGGTAGATGGAGATGGGTGAGCACTTCAAGGGACGGGGGAGACGATAGAGAATAGGATGTTCTTATTAGATTAGAAAGGACTTAAGCTTAGGAAGGTTAGTTGTCGCCGCCCTCCTGTGGTTCGTCCCCGTCGCCCTGCGTGTCACTGGTCCAAAGAGTAAGGTTGTCACGCAGCAACTGCATAATCAGCGTGGAGTCTTTGTAACTGTCCTCATTTAATGTGTCCAGTTCCGCGATCGCATCGTCAAACGCCTACAAAAAATTAGAATTGCATTTTTATTTCATTGTTTATAATTTAACACATTCGCTGCACAAACTGGAAAGCGATTAATCGAGGAAATTGTTTATAATTTTCTGTGGCGACCTTATAACAAAGTCCTGCCACCGTGTTCGACGTTATCAACTTGTACCAAATGAAGAAAAAAATAATAATAATAATAATAATATACAGCTAGCAAAGATATTTATTTTTGGAGATGCAGCGAATGTGTTAATTACGGAAAATCAATATCCGATATTTATCGATTAATATCAAAGAAAATCATTGGTTAGATAATTATAGATCGTAGTTCGTGCATAGGGATATTCATTTAAATTAAAACGGAATTGCATTACGTTATTATCTTTTGCGACTTAAGGCGAGTTAATAGTGGTACAGTGGGTGAGAGGGCGAGGAGTATTGTTATCACGAGACTATCTCAAAAACAAAGAAAGAATATTAATGATAGTTTGAAATAAATCAAATAAGATTATATATACATATATCTTGAAATTACGTGAGTAGTAATCATTGTTAAGATATAAATTCAAATACACATATATTACAAAGCGATTGCATTCGGAAAGAAAATTATGTTAGAGAGATAAATCAGAATTATACAATACTAATTTGTAAAAGATCGATCAAGTTTGCATGACAGAAATTTTTTGGATGAATCAGCGCGCCCGACACACACAACAGAGAGAGACACGTAAACGACAGAGGACACGCACATAAAACGTTCTATTAGATATCATACTTTATTGTACAAATACAATATGATTCAAATAAGTCACTCAAACAAAACTCTCGAAAACAAAACTGAACAAACAAAACGATTCTTGTTACCCCTGACCTGTTTGGCCAAGTGACAGGCCCTAGCGGGGGAATTGATAATTTCGTAATAAAAAACGGAGAAGTTGAGGGCAAGGCCAAGCCTGATGGGATGTGTAGGCTGCATTTTTGCTTTCGCTATATCGAACGCCTCCTGATATGCCTTTTGTGAATCATCGACTACCGCTGCAATGTAAATCACAAAGAAAGAGAAACTATTGAGATAGTACATCAACATTTTCACGAACTCTCCTTGTATTACGTGTCAGTTTATCGTTAGAATATAAGAAGGAATAAAAATAAATAGAATGGGAGGAAGAAGAAAAGTAGAAAAAAAAAGTCGAAACCAATGATGGCATGCTAATGTTAAAAAGAAATCCGCGAGAACAAAATTATCTTCTCGTTTGCAGAAATTATCATCACCACCATCACCACCATCACCATCGTCACCCCATCACACCACTGCACCATCTCACCATGAATCATTTAGTCGCATATCTAGCTAAAATTCTGTAAAAAAAAAAAAAGTATCGATTAAGAGTTATTGCTTTAGTATTTTTTATACCTGTTTGGCCAGCTGACAGGCCTTATCTGGTGAGTTGAGGATCTCGTAATAAAAGACCGAGAAATTTAGGGCTAGACCTAGCCTGATCGGATGGGTGGGTTGCATCTTTGACTTGCTGATATCGAACGCTTCTTGGTACGCCTTCTGGCTATCATCTACCACAGCTGTATATGTGTATATGTGGATGACAATCAAATATATGGGTTTTGTTAGATTGGTCAGAAATATTATAGATTAAGTTAAATGACAAATTCAGAAACGGACAGAGATAGTTACACAAACACACTTTTTTGTCATGCTAAAAAAAACTATATCACCCAACTACTCTTCGGTATGTATCTTTTTGTTTGTTTAATAATTTTTTCGTTTCATTTGTTTAATTATCCTGTTTTAAAAACGTGCAACATCTGCCGGATGATATTATCTTCGTTTCAAGTAGACTTGACTTGAAGGAAAGAGAAGAGTTGCACAAGTAGTTTCACCAAGATATATAAGAAAATATATTTGTCTTCAAACAGTTTCATTAGTGTTCCTTCATACGGATAATTCATTAAATTCCAAAGAGTAGTTTTCTCTTAGCGAAACAATTTCTTTTCTTTCGTTTTCTCATTACTCGTGTGTATATATATATATATATATATATATATATATATATATATATATATATATATATAAAACGGAAATTGGCGAGAAAGTTTGCGATGGCAGATGGAATTCTTGCGTTAATAATTACCGAATATTCATTCTTCGCGTTGTTTATAAGTTTCTCAAGAAGCTATCTTCCAGGATCAATTATACGCGAAGAGAGCACAGCTCAACCAGAAAGGATATCTTTAATCAAAAACATCTGCCAGCGCAACGACTCACCAGCTGCCGCAGCCGTCGCTGTCTTTTCGTTTCACCTTTAAAGAAAAAAGAAGCTGAACGGCGTTTCGTAAAGGACCCACTTTTGATCTATATCTCTGTCTCTCGAAACACAATGGTGTGTGTGTGTGTGTATTAGTACACCCACTATGAACTTAACTTGAATCGACGATGACAACCCTCTATTATCGATTGCAAATTTGAGATCGACGTATAAAAAAGTACAATCCCAATTTAATAGATCAATAAATTCAAAGAACAGTAAGGGATCGATTTTATGAAACTCTTGAAAATGAGTGATTGAGAGAAATCAAAAAGTAATTCGAGATAAATATAAAAAAGAGGTCCTTTTTTTAATTTCATCCTGTCTCGAAAATCGTGATGCGTCGTTGCTTTTATCAAATAACAATGAACACATGTATTTCGAAAAGATTTTTTCTTTTTTCTGGTTTCCTTTCTTTTTTATTTTTATTTATTTTTATTTTTTTTTCAGGTACGTACCGTTCCTGGTTTCACCAGTGGCGACTTCTGCGAGATACCTGTAATAATCGCCCTTCATCTTGAGGTAGAATACTTTGCTTTCGGCGTTGCTAGCTTTAGGGATCAGGTACTTGTCTAAAAGACCCTGAAAAAAGAAATAAAAAAAAGAAAAATTATAGAGAATGACCTCGAAATCAATGAAGAAAATTTTTTTGGGGGAGATGTACGTTATACAGAGATATTTTACTTGTATTCGATCAAAGTCAAAAAAGAAAAAAAAAATAATTAATATTCAAATAAAGGATAAAACAATAAAATATAATTAACGCAAAATATCCTCTATAGTTTGTTACGAATCACAGGTAGCTAGAAAAAAATTATCGTCGTTTTTGAAAATAACGTGAGATAATTGGAACATAAAAAAAAAAAACAAGAAAAAAAAAAAAGAAATAATCGCAAAAAAAAAACTGACGTTTAAGACACAGACGATGCAAAGATATGTATAGAAAAATAAAAAGAATAAAAAAGTATTTCGCACGAATAAGAAAGAAATAAATTGCAAGTAAAATTAATCGATAAATGTAAAAAAGGAAAACCGATTTAATCGTTCCTGACGTTGAAATATCGAATTTATCGACTGACATAATAAATTACAATATACGACATAGCAGGAAGAACACGGTCTCATGGTAATACTAAATAATAATGTCTCTTCGAATAATATACCCGAAGCGTTTTAATCGGTGAGAGAGAATACAGATATACACCTATTGCAAGTTAGCTAAAAGGGAGTATATGAGAAAACCGGGAAATGAGTATCATCGAAATAATAAGCAACCATCGTGGTTAATAAGGAAGAAACCGGAGGTGGATAGTAACAGTTTAAAAAGGTAGACATCTCGTCGATACCTTAGCTACGGATATCAAACGACGTTGGTGCAGTTATCGAACCTTGCTCCAGTTTCGCTGCCCTTTTACTATATAATGTGTATCTATCTAACAACACGTTATATTCAGAGTACGTCAAACCCAAATCTGACCTACTTCTCAGCAGACATAGCGTTTAATTAACAGCCGGTTCTTCCAGATCTCGAACGTGTATGAGTGAAAGAGAGAAAGAGAGAGAGAGAGAGAGAGAGAGAGAGAGAGAGAGAGAGAGAGAGAGAGAGAGAGAGAGAGAGAGAGAGAGAGAGAGAGAGAGAGAGAGAGAGAGAGAGAGAGAAATAACAGCTGATTCTTTGTTAGGGTACGTGTGAAGTGCACTCTTCCTCCCTTTTTTTTGGGTATATACATACATAGACACAGTATTAAGGGAGATGGCAAATCATCCGTCACTTTATGCAATACCACAAAAACAAAAAAAAATAAAAAAAAAGGAGAAAGATCTCTCGTCGACACGAGAAAGAGAGAGAGAAAGAAAGAGAGAGAGAGAGACTGCCATTTACAAATGTGAAGATTTCAACCTTAAATGACTCCGATTGTGAAGCGCAGCCAAGGTCAACAAGATATTACCTTGAGAACTCTATACACTATACGAAGGAAGGCGTGTGTGAAATTTTTTTTTTTTACGACCTATTAGAAAAATGTAAGAATACATTTTTTATGCGACGAAAGAGAGAGAGAGAGAGAGAGAGAGAGAAAGAGAATGTGTTAAATGTTAGAGAGATGAAATCGACAATCGATATTCTCTCTCGGTTAATTTCGATCCCTTTGAACGAAGGAGGGTTTCTAATATAGAACGATGTCTTCCACTTCCGGTAAGGAGAATACGATCGTTCCAAAGAGAATAGACACCGTGCTCTCTTCCGAACCTAATCTATTTTCGATTTCAAGGAGAGAGATGTCGTAGGCTTTCTCGAACGTGATTAGATTGCGACGATAGAAAACTCATTGGCACATTATAATTAAAATAAGATTCAAATTTTCTACGACAATTTGTACGATAATTTGTGCGAACAAATAATTTCTTTTTCTTCTCAAAATATTCTAATGATACATACGTATATCATAGCGATAATCGATTATTAATCCGTAGATCGAAACTTTGAGGTCAAGAAGAAAAAAAAAAAAAGATAGATGAAATTTGATATAATATACAGGATGGGTCAAAAGGTTCTTATTAGGTCATTTTAAATATCAATTACTCTTTATCGCGATTTTTTTAGGCCAATTTATTCTTTTCTTTTTTCTTTTTTTTTTTTTTTAGATTGTAAAACTATAAGACTAAAATGCCTCGAAAAAGAGTAATTGCTTTTGAAAAAGGTCATCTACTAAGGAGACCTTTTAATTCCAGTCCTGTAATCGCAATTGCTTGTTTTTTATTTTTATTTTTTTTTTTTTTTTAGAAATTAAAATTAGATTTACTTTATACGATTTTAATGCACACAAATATGAAATAAGACTATTGATAAGAATGTTAAAAATTTTAAAGAAACGGGTTAAAAATGTAATTCAAAACGCAACTTCACAAATATTATTATTAATATTATAATTATTAATCTTTCCTTATTTTTTTTTTAATCATTTGTAGTTGTCGCTATTCGTTTAATTTTCTCTTTCTACCTTTTTTTTCTTGATGCGCCAGAGAGCACACAACACACTTGCTTTTTCGATTGGGAACGGCGGAAGTTGGAAGTCTGTCGACACTGAAGAGATCGATGTCTTTATAAGGAGGAAATCTAGATCTTTCACATCAGAGAAAATCTCGTTTTTCCTTCTTGGAAAACGTCCTTCTCGGGTCAACGACAGGTTACTTAATGATTAATACAACGATTTCCTCTAACGTTTACAAGACGAATATAGCAAAGAGGAAGGTACATCAACGGAACGACGTTCTCCTTTCCTTCTCGAAAGTGCCAGCAGAATTGTTAAATGGACGTATCTATCGATCGATCGTTTTTAGAGATTACGCATATACACGAAAGGAAGTGAGTGTATCCTTACAAATGGTATGTAAAGTAATACTAATATTACATAGAAAAAAAGAACATATCAGATTGGTCAATAAGTATTGTTAGAAAACAAAATTTTTCTGAATATTTTACATTTTTTTGAATTTATATATATTATATATATATATATATATATAAAACATGATATCTTCAATAGTATTCTTTTGTCGAAAATTTGAACAAAATAATGCGAGTATGAGCTTACTGTATAATAAATAAATGTCGGGAATTTCTTTCTCGTATTTTTCGCTCGTTTTTATTGAATGATTGTACCAACAAATGATGATGTAAGAATTTTTTTTAAGTAAAACTACTTTCTTTTTTTTTTAGCAAGATTATCGGCAAACTTTTATAGTTATTGATCGATATGGAGGCAAGAAAAAAAAAAAGTGGAAAAAAAATGTGAGCTTTTCACGACGAAGAGCTATGTATATATAAATCTCAAGTGGTTGTGACTTGTATAAAGAAAAAATAAATAAATAAATAAATAAATAAATAAATAAATAAATAAATATAAAATAAAACAAAAGAAAAGAAAAAATTTAAAGAACGAGATTACACACTTCGTGTGTGTCCCGTACTTTGAAACCAGTTTATGAAGTATCATCGTCGTCGGTCTTTAGCATGCGCGTTCCTCGGATCGACTTACCACAATGCGATCTTCTTCTCTTCAGCGTCTCTTTTGAGATAATATATATTAAAGGAGAATATAGAAGAGAAAAGATCACTCTCATCAGGTAGAATTTCAAGGATCTCGATTACGCGACTACCTACCTACCTACCTACTACACTATTACTACTACAGTATCGTATCTTCCCTTTTTCTTTGAATTACGCGCTAAAGATACGCGATCCGAGCGATCTCTAACGGTTTCTGTACTAACTAAAGCAACGATTTAAAAAAACAAAAATATAATATACGATGACGAAACGTATTAATAAAAAACGAAACATTACAAATAAATTACATATCAAATTAAGATGTAGAATCAGTTAATTAGTTATTTCTTTTTTGCATGCTATTCTATTCGATAAAAAAATATATTATAATGACAGATAATTCTTTATCGATCCAATATTTAAGTCATGAAACAATTTCTATAAAATAGTAACTAAACAAACAGATTAATTGCTATGCATATATATAATTATTTCTCTACATATATATGTGTATATATATATATATATATATATATACACATAAATTTTTTTTTCGCTTAATTTTAATATATGCTTAAAAGGCAAAATTTTTTACAATTTGAAAAGAAATAAAAAATAAATAAATAAAAAGAAAAAACAGCTTTAAATCTCGAGAAAGAAAAATTGTTAAGATCGTCTAGGAATTTTTGATCCACCCTGTAGTAATAAATTCGACATTACTTATTGACCAACCTAGTATATATATATATATATATATATATATATATATTAAATGTGCTATGTATTATTAAATATATGTCACCCTTAGTTTACCTTTAATGCACATTTTTTATACATGGCTAACCTCAAAGAAGGACATGCGCGTGTATTTCTGTTTAAGAATCAATAGAACACGCGTTAGTACGCTACTAAGTAACGAAAAAAAAAAAAAAAAAAATTATTTATTCGCGTATGTCGAGCTTTTGTAACAATGCCAAGCGCATTTGACCTATGACACAACTCTATCTCTCTTTCTCTCTTATCGCATTCCAAAAATACTTAGAGACAAGGATCATTGTGTTGTTCCCTAACGATTACGCGACGACACGAAAAGAATTTCTAAACTATTTTCTATTCATGAAAGAAAAATGCCAAGAATGAATCTTAAGAGTTTTCTAAATTACTTCAGCAACTGCAAAGGTATTCATTTATAAAATTAACCTCTCAAATTAATTTTATATCGATTTAATGATCTCTCGACTAAAATATCGATAAAATCAATGATAATGATATCGCGTAATAAATGATGCAAATTATTCGTCATTATCTAATGAAATAAAACATTTAAAAAATTAATAACTTCTGCCATTAACGACAATGTTCATTGATAAATAGACTAAAGATTACAAATTAACTTATTAACTATCTATGAAACTGTCTATATATCTTTTAATGTCACATATATTCGTATCTATGTCTAGTTCTCTCTCTCTCTCTCTCTCTCTTTTTTTTTTATTTCTTTTTTACTCCTTCGCCATAAAATTAATTAACACATTATATATATTATTTTATATGACACACGTATTCTTTTATGTTTTTTTTATACACGAATATAAAAATTGAATTATAGAGGGGTTACTAAAAAATAGAACGTATAAACA
Source organism: Vespula pensylvanica (assembly GCF_014466175.1). Classification (NCBI taxonomy): domain Eukaryota; kingdom Metazoa; phylum Arthropoda; class Insecta; order Hymenoptera; family Vespidae; genus Vespula; species Vespula pensylvanica. The sequence goes on along the minus strand of NC_057692.1, from coordinate 2,226,343 downwards.
GAAAGACATAAAAAAAAAAAGAAAGAAAGAAAGAAAGAAACAGGAACTAGTAATAAGTTTGTAAATGCAACTCTGCAAACTTTCGACATATTGTATGATGTTTGACGTGTTAGACGCCAATAACGACATCTGACGTTAAAACGGCATACTCACTACACGTTTCCTTTTTTACATTTCTCTATATTCATCTTCCTTTGTAAGAAACTGTATGTCTCTGCTGGTGCGTTATAATAAAAGCCACTGCTCTAACTGACGATAAAGCTTAAATAGCGATCGCTGCTGTACAAACACAATATACAACGTATGTATGTAAGTGGAACGACGAACGTGTAAGAGAGTTTATGCTAAAAGGGTATATATAATCCAGTGTAACGAACGCTCGTTTAAAACATTTTTTTTCTTTTTTCTCTCTCTCTATCTTTCTCTATCGTTTCTATTTATGGATATATATATATAATTAAAAAAAAAAAGGTATCTATACAAAAAAAAGAGACATTTTTCCTAATAATAATAATAATAATAATAATAATTAATATTATGAACGTTAGACTATCTTACTTAAAATGCTACATAGCATTTAATGTCTCTTTGTGAAATATATTACAACACCGACCATCTTATTACATACATATCTATTCAACGAAAAGAGTGTAATTTTCTATCCTTTTTAAAACTGTTAATTTCCTCAAATTCTCTATATAATAGAAACACAGAAAAGACATACATATATCTAATGTACTATTTTTAAACTATGTACCAACTTTGACTACAAAGTCAAGTAGGACGTACGTTTATATGAATCTTCTTTTTTTTTTTTTGTAGTTTCGTTTTATCGAAGTCAGCACTAAAATATTACCCACTTATTCTAAGAGACCTACGTAACACAATGTTAACCCTCTATAACCTAATTTCTTTCTTTTTTTTTTTTTTTTTTTTTTTTACGTAGAATATGACTGAAAAAAATGTATGACGCTATATTTTGAACACCCGGTATACACACACGTATACATACACATACAATGTGTATTATGTAGTATTATTATATTATATATTAAGTATGAAATCGACGAAAAAAGAAAAAAGAAAATACATAAGAAATTTCGCACATAAACTAACAAATAATTTCACGGTGATAAAATAAGATGAAAAAAAAAAAAGAGAATTAAAATATATATATATATATATATATATATATATATATATATATATATATAGACATATGCATATACTTCGGGTATGTGACATTTGAAAGTTTTACGGCGTTATACAGCAGCGTTTCTCAACTTATGGGCCGTGTTAAATTTTTAATTGGGCCCCGTGTAATGATAGCTTCTATTCTCTTTCAGGTCAAAGCAAGAAAAATGATTAATTTGTTCAGAGAATTCGTGAAAGTTCTCGTAGAACGTTCTTGGGAATTCTAGCGAGGATATCCGTAATAACAGTCACATTATCTTTACAATAATATCTATGAAATGATTTTGGTTTAGCGAATTTTTAAATATACTATCTTTTTTTATATTATAAAAATTTCGTCTGACATTGGGGATATCGTTATAAAAGTGTATATATATATATATATATATATATATATATATATATATAGGAGATTATTATAATCATATTATAAAAAAATCGATATTTCGAAAAATAAGGATTAAAAAAAAAAGAAAAGAAAAAAAAAGCGCTTACGCGCTCTTACGCTCTTACGTCAGACGTCAGGCACGTACGTCATGTGGTATCGTTACAAACAAACCTTATAATATATTAGGCCGTACGAAAAAGAAAAAAAAGAAGAAAAAGAATTGAGAAATACTGCTATAGAAAAGAGGGTTGTAACCATATGTAAAGATCGATATTTCGAAAAAAACAAAACAAAAAAAAAGAAGAAACAAGACAGAAAAGAAGAGGAAAAGCAGTTCTACGTCAGACCTTAGGTATAAACGTCATAGACTCTACTTCTTTATGAATTTCTAAGAAGGAAGAGATAGAGAGAGAGAGAAAAAAAAAGAGAGAACCAAGTAAAAGCACGGATATATATTTTTCAAGGGGTAACAGCGCACAACATACACACATACACACACACAGAAACACAGACATACATCACAGGGGTAGTGGACAGATGGATGGACACATTTGGTTCTTACCAGAACATCGTAGCAGATTTCACGTAGTTCTTTCTCAACCTTTTCCCGGTACTCCTTCGCCATCTGTTGTTTGCGTTCGGAGCCCTCGGTCTTTTGCTCAATAGATGAGATTACTCGCCACGAGCTACGTCTCGCGCCAACAACATTCTTATACGCCACTGAGAGGAGGTTCCTTTCCTCGTTCGACAGCTCAACTCCCGTCTCGGTGACGGATTTCATCGCAGCTGCCATATCATCGTACCTCTCCGCCTGTTCGGCGAGCTTCGCACGCTGCACCAATTCCTCTTTGTCTACGGACATTGTGTCGGCTGCAAACGACAAAAGAATGACATTTATTATTTTTTTATAATAATAATAATAATAATAATAATAATAATAATAATAATAATAATTTAATTTGATTTGATTTCATCGGATCGGATTTAATTTAATTTGATCCGGTTTCATTTGATTTGATTTAATTAACTCCGAACGCCATTTTTTCCCCCTCATCCCAATTTCGTTGCTACGTCCGAGTTTCACGCTTGGAAGAGAAACGAAAAAAGATAATTATTTGTTGTCTCTGATGCAACGATAAATGAACTAATTGACTATAAAAATAATTGACTTAGAAATGTCACGATTGAAAAGTAAAAAAAAAAAAAAAGATTTAATAAAAGTAATACTACCGTTTGATGAATATAAGCGTACAACGAACACGCGCGCGCGCGAGTAGATACAATTTATTACTTTTTAACGATAAGAACAATTTAATTTGATTTAATTGAAGATTTGGAAAAAAAAGAAAAAAGAATTTAATAAATAATATTACGATTGATATGATTGCGAGTATATATGTTTAAGAACGTATGTAACAATTTTTTATCGTTTATATATATAAAGTTTCTAACGCAAATTTGAACACACGCAAAAGACGTAAAAGAAGATTTTCGAATGATTCATCACGTGCTCTTGACTAAATACTTTTTCTGAACCATCCTCTCACTTCGTGTTCTAAATATAAAAGGCTCCTACAGTGGGATTTGGAATTTCGGTCAGCAGCTGGATGATCCTTCGATAATCTTTAAATCTCAGGTATCCATACGTTACAAAAGTAAAAAGGAAACGGTTCTCTATCCAGGTATTCAGACAATGCCTTTTTTGTAAAAATTTTCGAAAAGTTCCAAATTTTGGAGACTACGCATTCCCATCTGCTTGTGTGTGCGCGCGGGCGCGCGCATATATTTTTCTTTTTTCACGCTTAAATGCTCAGAGTCACGAAGGTAGAAAAAATGAGATTACCAAAATGAACAAAGCAAAACAAGAGAGAAAGAGAGAAAGAGAGAGAGAATGCTCCAAAAATGTCCTCAACGCGTAGATTCCAATTTGGGCACGATCTATATATTATAAAGATCCGACATCATGTTCTTTTTCCTTTTTCTTTAGTTAGCTTTTATATGTAAAAAAAAAAAAAAAAAAAAAGTTAGCCAAAAAAGTTTCTAGAAAGAGAAAATTGATTTTTCTTTTAAATCATCTAGAAACTTTTCGCCCATCATATATATAATTTTTGACAATAATAAATGAATATATATATGTTATTATGAAAAAGATGCTACTTCTTACACAGAATTCCTACAGATATCTATAACTTCAAACATATTACAGACAGAGAGACAGAGAGAGACAGACAGAAAAAGAGAGAGAGAGAGAGATTAAATCAAATCTTAGATTATACAATGTGGATACGACGTAATAAGATTATAATTTATCGGGACTTAATATCTTCGATTTTCGCGATCACAGTGCTTTACGTAAAAACTCGATCTCTTCATTACTACTAGTAGTAGTGGTAGTAGTAGTGTAGTAGTGTAGTAGTAGTAGTAGTAGTAGTAGTAGTAGTAGTAGTAGTGTAGTAGTAGTAGTAGTAGTAGTAGTAGTGTAGTAGTAGTAGTAGTAGTAGTAGTGTAGTAGTAGTAGTAGTAGTAGTAGTAGCGAGTAGTGTAGTAATAGTAATAACAATACATACACAAAATCTTAAGATTATCAGATTGTCAAAGATTAATTATTTCCATGTTCAATAATTAAATCCTTGTTATCTATCATTAATGGAAAAAGAAATGTTGCAGCAATAAATTACAATGAAATAGATTATAAAAGTCAAAATCTATTGATATCACGTATAAAAAAAGAAAAGAAATGAGAAAAAGAAAAAGAAAACGATTTTTCAAAGATAACGAAGGTTAAATACTATCTTTTTGATACACAATCTCCTATTCGTCACGCTTCAAGAGATTTCTTCTTATTCTTTCTTTCTTTCTTTCTTTCTTTTTCTTTCCCCCATACACTATGTATATCCTTGGACCCTTCTTTCGTGAACCCTACTTATATGCGTAGGCATACTTGGTCTCGCACAAACACAGCGTAAAGATTCCTGGCACAGTTTAACCTCGTACAGTTTCCAAGACGATAAATCATGCTTTAATCTCAACGATTCGGTATGTAGCACGAATTATACTCATACATATACATGTATTTGTACAGGGTGGTTCAAAAGTTGTTACGTGATTTTTAAAAGACTTTTTAACTTAATTCTTTATTTTACTAATATGTTAAAGTACAAAGCAAACTCATGATAGCTCGAAAAATTACAAGCCTAAAATGCCTCGAAAAAAATGTAATTGATTTTTAAAATCACCTAGGAATTTTTGACTCACCCTGTAAAATGTACATATGTCGCTCGATCGAAAACAAAAAAAAAAAAGAATAAACAGAAAAAAAAAACAAAAAAGAAGATAACCTTAAGTACTTCGATCGAATTCAAAAACTTTGTTATCACAAGCCTATCGAATTTTAAAAACGAAAAGATCACGTCAGTCGATAAAATAGATATTGGTAAATTTCTTCGAAAAAGAAGTCTTCGATTTCTTTTAAAAAATTTACTTTTCCAATTAGTTAGAAGAGAGAATAAGTTAACGTGATAGATATCTAATCACAAATGAATCACGCGATTACTACTACAATACTATTACTACCTACTACTACTACTATTACTACTATATAACACAGGAGTTCACGAGTATATATTTCGATATAGTAGTACCCACGCACGCAACATTCATTTCACGTGTGTGGTTTGCAATCGCGGATACTATGTGACGATGACACGCCCGAAATGCGAGAAGTAAGGGAGAGTGAAAGAGAGACAGAGACAGAGACAGACAGAGAGAGAGAGAGAGAGAGAGAGAGAGGGAGAGAGAGGGAGAGAGAGAACCGGTCGATTCGATACGCATGAACGAAAAGCAATGTCTTCGTTGAACGGCTGGCGTAATCGATCCCTGGTATATGCTAACGATAAATGCAACGATGATGATTCATCGCTTTGAAATGACTCGAACGATACTTAAATGAAAAAAGAAAATCAAGGAAAAAAATATATATAAAAAAAAAACGAAAAAAGGGACTGACCGTACGTGTAGGACGCCATTTTTTAAGATGGCCGTCCCCTCTCGACTAGTTTCGAACAACGTTCGAATTGAAATGATTCGAACGATGTTTACAGAAATAGTGGAGAGGAAAAAAAAAAGAAAAAAGAAAAACACAAGGAAGGAAGAAGAAAATAAAAAAGAAATGAAAAAATTAATGAACGGAACGTACGCGTACGGTCATTTTTTAAAATGGCGGTCCCCTATCAGAAAGCTTCGACAACGTTGTTCTAATACATATATATCCTCGACGATGTAATTTCCTTTTCCGCTCGATACATAGTTTTCTCGATAAATTCATTGTCGTTATCGACAAAGTGTGAAAAAAACGCACGTTAGGTTTAAAAAAAAGAAAACTAAAGAAAAAGAAAAAAGAAAACAATTAAAAGCAAGCGTCATCGATGTTATTCGTATAGATCGCGCAACAACGTGAGAAGGGTTTTAGACGCACATTTCGAGCTTGACCTGACGGCGTGAATAAATCGTTTGAAAATTGTTAAAGGGAAGGAGGACGAGAGAAAAAGAGAGAGAGAGAGAGAGAGAGAGAGAGAGAGAGAGAGAGAAAGAGAGAGAGAGAGAATGTGCAATTACCCGGAATTCAAGGAATCGATCGCGAGCAAGCACGTATACGCGCGCGCGTACTCACGCACGCATACACACGCACACATACACATGCACGTAGACGTTTAATAGAGAGGAAGAAGCGTCAAGTGTCCTCTGTGTGATGAATCACACGGTATAGTAGAGAAGAGAGGCTATGGACGCGACACACACACATACACACATATATATGTATATTAGGTATGCCATATATAAGAAAGAAAGAAAAAGAAAGAGTTATGTATATAGTGCCCACACAGTTTTCTCAATGAACCAAATAATTGTACTCAAGGATGAAGTATAGAAGTACGCCGGATGTTGTGTCACCTGCGACCTGGTAAAGAATGCAAGACCTATCGGACACGCACTGAGAGACATCATCCAATACATATGAATGAATCGTTTAGTCTAGACATTCTCGAATATGTTTATTATTGTTAGCTTCGACCTTGTTCAAATAAAAAGGAAAAAGACAAAAAAAAAAATTTTTTAAATTTATTTCTCACGTTGTCCTCATTAATTATGTATAATTTATACAATCGTTCTCATGTCATCGATGATTTTAAAATCACATAGCGTAATAAAAATCTGATCGATGTAAAAAACTAATGAGATTTTTAATGAGTCATAAAAAAGAAAAGAATAAAGAAAAAGAAAGAAATATATATATATAATATAATATAATATGATTTCAACGAAGCGTAATTTCAAATCGATCAAAGAAATTATATGGATAGCAAAAATCTATAAATAATTAAAAAGGAAAGAACAAAAGGTTGAAAAAAAAAAAAAGAAAAGAAATTTTATTTTTAAAGATCGGTGCAAATTGGAAATTACTTTCGACCTTGAGATATATCGAAAAATCTCGAACGCGATTTCTTTCTCGTAATATATCCAATACTATTGAAACAGTAACGACGGGACAGCGACGATGGACAACGGCGACGACGATGATGTCGTTAACTAGAAACACAAGCGAGCGTGGAATTCTCTTTCTCTTCGGTACGGTAAAGAGAACAGACGAACAAAAGAATCCGAGGTTGCTGCAAGCAGATGAAAGGACGCGGTGTCCAATTTCATTTGCTCGCTTCCGTTCCGTTTGATATTTGTTGTTTTCGAGATAAGAGAAAATAGGTAAAAAGAGTAGTATAGTAACAGGTAGAGAGAGAAGACATTTCAACGAAGGAAAAAAAAAAAGAAATGACAAAAAAGAAAAAAAGAAAAAAGAAAGAAAAAAAAATTACACGTCATGATACATTATTTACACACAATTTTCACACAACGATCACACTATATATACGCTTACGCATTCGAATAAATATTTAACGAATCTATTATATATATATATATATGTATATATATATATATATATATATATATATATACGTATACACACGTCACGTTTCCGGTCGTCTGTAATCTCCTTTTATCATTATGTGACGGTGGAGACGTAACGTTGGAGAAAAGAACGCAACACGAGGCTGACACGCGCCATGACATACGTAGCGCGGCCACGTGACATACCGCGGACTTTTCAAAAATGGAGATTACAAATGTAATCGTATATGAACGCAAGAGATTCATAAAATAGAAAAAAAAATGAGAAAGTGAGAGAAGAGATACAAAGATGTAATTCGGTATCCTATATTTAATCCCGCGTGATCACCTGGCTTTAAAATCACAAGTTCTCGCGCGCGCATAAGCCGGCACTGCGTCGCCGTCGCCGTCGCCGTCGCCGTCACCGTCACAGCCGCCGCCGCCGTCGTCGTCGTCGCGACGAACGCAGAAAACAGTGTTGCCGGATCTCTACATCATGAGGGGCCGCCCCGTGGAATCCAACGACGCCGGTGAAATATTTCCGGCGTACGCTTTTAGAGCGGAGATCACGAATGGAACTTCTCGTGCCGAATGACGCTGATGTTAGACGCACACACCTAACCTACCTACCTACCTACCTATATATTTCGATGAACATTAGACACATTTGTGACACTTTCAACCATTTTCAATGAGACAGAATATACCGCGGAAAATTTTTCAATAATGAATAACAAGCCAGGATTATTAGAATACATCTCGAACACGGCCAACCTGTGACTCTTAACTCTGACTCAGAGATACAGAGATTCATTGGTTACTCTTTTTGTTGTAATTCTAAGAATCTTCATACGCTTCGTTAAGTACTATAATCGATGACACTCGAAACGATCTTTGTCCGTTGCTGTTCCTTTGTAATCTGTGTGATATACAATCTTCTCGCGTTCGATGTAATATAAATTCAATGATTTCACGAGGAAAGAAAAAGAGAGAAAAAGAAATCTGCGTTAAAGAATGACTATTTTACGTTCATTGTTAGTCGAAAAAGAAAAAGAAAAAAAAAAAAACATAAGTTTGTTCCGCGAGGACTCGCCCAAGACGTTAACCTAGGAAACGAATAAATTTACCGCCCTCCATCATTACGTCATGCAGTCAATATAATACGCCAAGTAAAAGACTGAAACGTTATAGCGATGATTCATAGGCTTCCAAAGAGCGTGTCTTTAACCGATGACGACTACGACGAATTCGAGGCGATGAATAGCAAAGGAAACAAGAGCAACACGGCGCTTTTAAATACATGAGAATAATAAAAATTTATAAAAGAACGCATTTTTGTATTCCGCGCGAAAAATCAAATCGGCCATCTTGATTTCTTTCATTGCGGATACGCACCGTCGGCCATCTTGATTTTCTTATAAAAAACTGATTGAATACGACGATCGCTGCAAAAGTAAGAAATGTTTCTAAGTAAACTCGAAGAATAGAGTATTTTTGCAATTGTTCTATTGTAGCGTAAAAAGAGAGAGAGAGAAAGAGAGAGATAAGTAATTTTTATCTCGAGTACTTATCTTCCTGTCTCTCTATCGCGCTACATTTTACTGCGTTGATAAGAACGTTTTCACGTTACCGAAGATATATATATATCTCTACAAAGATTACAGAAGCTGCGAATAATTTTTACGAATTCGATGTATAGATATATATGTACAGAGTGGGACAAAAGTTGTCAAGAAATTTGTAAAAATCGATTACTCTTTTTCAGATAAGAAAGAAGTAAAATCTAGCTTGAAACAATATGAAAAATTCTCGAAAGACTATTCTAATTATTTATAGATCGTTCAAAAATTGAAACATACAGTCGTTACTATTCGTTTATATCGAATTAAAAATTTGTTTAAACGAAATTTATTAATACACACACACACATATATATATATATATAAATTATGAATAAAAATTCAAATGTTGATAATAAAATGATTTCTTCTTTTATCTTTTAATTACAAAAAAAAAAATCAACGTTTCGAGACTAGAATTTTTAATGGAATATTTGAGAACAAATACGCAAGCGTGTAGAATCTCAAAGATTTAAAAATGTTATCCAGTCATATATATACGCATATTTAACTTATGACATTTACAAGCTCGATAAAGATATTTAAGTGGATTATTAATGCAATGATAAATGAACTAAAAAGAGAAGGAGAAAGAAGAGGTGGAGGACCCCAAGCTCGTTGCAACATGACAAGACATGACAGGCAAAGAGAGAGAGAGAGAAAGAAAGAGAGAGAGAGAGAGAGAGAGAGACTGTTCTCGATTCGTCTTCGTTCATAAATTATTATTCTATGCAAGACTTGAATGCAAATGGCCTATCGACGTTTTGATTCATACTCTGATTATTCCAGAGAGAAAGAGAGAGAAAGAGAGATTCGAATGTCAAATTTAAAAAAAGAAATTCTATTTTTACGAATAAATAGAATCTTCAAAGTTTGATAATCGGAGCTTCTCAGACGTGTAATGTCGCTTATCGAAAACTCGATAAAATACGATTTTCAAATCTTACGTAACAGAATCTTTTTTTTTTTGTTTCTTTAAAATATTGATCCGACACAACTAAAGTATTATATAGAATGTAAGAAAAGTTTCATTCGTCTGATAGATAAAAGTGAAAAAATATCGTAAGAGTGAGACGAAAAAAAAAAGAAGAAAGAAAGGAAAAAAGGAAAAAAAGAAAAGAAAAAAAGGCATGAGATAATCGTAGAGAAATATCTCTCATTCGATATATCGCTAAGCTAACTCCTGACACGCACGACGGGATAAGAATTCTAATCTCGCGACGGCGTTGGCGACGCTCTAAGCACACCGACATATTTCTCAGCGTTCCGTAGAAACTACCGCGCAAAAGAGACATATTTAGACGTACACTAAGTGGACGCTTCCGTACATGGCGATAGTAATTTTTTTTAAAAATTCAGAGCAATTTAAAAAAATAGAAATAAAAGAAATATATATAACAATAAAAAAAAATCTAATTAGTATTCCTGAAAGCGATTTTTCAAATTTAATTCCTAAATAATTTACATTCATACATAGATACATACATGCATGCATGCATACATACACACACATATCTGTTCTCCATAGCTGCAAAAAATTAGTCAAGAAAATGATTTATACAATACAGCGATTAATGAATAATTACTATATAAAAATATTACCCATCGAAATTATATCAATGAAAAATTACAACGAATTTTTCTACACGCGACAAATAAATAAATATACATAATGTACAAAGAGAGAAGAATAAATGCGACGTATCACGAAGGTCGTTCGAAAGCGAGAAAGAGAGATTAAGAAAAAAAAAGAAAGAAAGAAAGAGAGAAAGAAAGAGAGAAAGAGAGAGACACGCCTCGTAATCCTTTGAGGTTATGGTCGCCTTCGTCGTGCTCCACCTTCGAGCGTATAACTGCGTCGTCGTTGCCTACCGAGAAGCACCGAGCTAGGCCGAAAGCACTACGGCGCTACTTTCACGATGGTACGAGCGAACGAACGAGCGAACGACAAACGAACGAACGAGAGAGAGACCGAGAGAGAGAGAGAGAGAAAGAGAGAGAATGGGCCAAGTGCGCGCAAGCGCACACTAATAGAAAGAGCCCCCCCCCACACACACATACATCAAAGCTCGAAATTCCTCGCGTGAGTGCTTCTCGAGAACGCAGCTAAAAACTTTCAAAATTTGTCGAGCTCGGTTTAGAAAAGAGATATATGTATATGTATATATATATAGCATATATATACATATATATATAATTCGTATTTAAGAAACAAGAAATTATATTTTTCAAAAGGGAGAGAGAGAGAGAGAGAGAGAGAGAGAGAGAAACGTTAAAATATAGCTAATAAAAACCCAGCTAGCTAGAGGTAGGTTATCTGTACATTAGCTGTCTCTCTCTTCTTTTGCGTCGCAGAGCGCACGATAGTGTGCCGCGGGGATCAATAGATAGCCCCGACGCTTCTTACTCTCTTCTTTCCTTTTTCCTCCTTTTTTTTTTCTTTTTCCTTACGCTTCTGAGGTAAAATAATACATTCCAAGAACGACCGGTACCATTCATATCGTGCCATCGTCAGTGACGATGGCTACGCTAGAACGTCCGAATCGTTAGAATGGAAGGGGGGGGGGGGAGAAAGAGAGAGGGAGAAGGAGAGAGGGAGAGAGAGAGACAGAGGAAAAGGAAGAAAAAAGTAAGAAGATTGTAAGAACGTCTCTTACAGCAATTAGACTCAGTATGATTTCTAAGACGTATAATTAATTCTAGTTAAGACACGATTGATACCCAAATAACAAGCGTAATGATATTATACGATATATTATTACTACATAGTAAAAATAATACTTATATAAAATGCGAACGTTGGTGACGTCGCATTTATTACACCTACCTATGTGGTATATAGTCTTTGTACAATAATACTTAAATAAATATCACGATCGGCGGTGTTAGATGACGATCCGGTTAATTCTTCGATCGCCGGGCGAAGAAAGCGCGAGAGATAAATAGATAGATAGACGAATAGAGAGAAAGATTGATAGAAAGAGAGAGAGAGAAAGAGAGAGGGCGGGGTGACGACGACGACGACGACGACGACGAGCTCCTTCGAAAAAAAAGAACTGACTAGACAACTCACGGCGGAGTTTAATAATCGCGTCGCGGTTGGGAGGCGTGTATAAGAACGAGAGAGAGAAAGAGAGACACCGCACGCGCAAGAGAGCGTGTGAGCGAGCGAGAGACAAAGAGAGAGAGAGAGAGAGAGAAAGAAATAGATAGATAGAGAGAGAGAGAGAGAGTATATGTGCGCACCCGAGAAAGCTATAATATAGCCGAAGATAATATGCAGAAACACACGCCTTGAAAAGAAGAAACTATATTATAAACGCTTCGGATTCGGTTTTTCTTTAGTCGCACTCGGTTACGATGATACCGCACATCCCTCGGTGACCACTCCCGCACAGCGACTGAGCCGGCAACGCCGCTCGTTGGTGGAGACTCGTAACGCGTCGGGTACCGGGGCTCGGTTGAATTCGTGCAACTTCGTCCATACTCGTATTTACTCGTTATAACTCGTGCGCACGAGGGACCGTGTATTGATCCGCATGGCCGACCGACCGAAGGCTGCTTGGGTGGGGCAGCGCCGTCCCGGGACGCACCGACGACACGACGCCTCGCGCCGCAACGCGCGAGGACGTCAGATCTCCTCCTCCGCCACCTCCTCCTCCTCCTCCTCCATCTCTTCCTCTCTCTATCCTCGTCTTCCAGAACTAGGCAATTTTTTTTAATTTCTCCTTTTTTCCCTTCGTTTCCTCCTTTTCTTTTTTTTTTTATTCTTTTCCTTCTTTTTGTTTTTTTTCTCTCTCTTTTAATAATAATAATCATTATTACTGCCCAACGAGAGATGGGACAAATAATTATTCGCAGATAGCATAATACGTATGTATCTAGAGATCGATAAGACCGATAATTACATATAACATCGTCACGATTGATCTATTTTTTCTCACAAATAAGTTCGCGTTTCGTAAATATCTTCTTTTTTTCTTTCCTTCCCTATTTCTCTCTCTCTCTCTCTATTCATCTCTTTTTTCTATACGCTTGAATAATTAATCAATTATACTCATAATGTGTTATAACGTTTAATTAATAAAGATAAAAGTTATATTTTGAATAATTTATGAAATATGTAGTTAGTTGGATCGTTCAATAAAATAATAAAAATAATATATATATATATATATAAAAATAATAATATCATTAATCATTTGTTTTTATTGTGCTATATTTCTTCTTCTCCCTCTCTTTCTTATTTTATTACTTTCCTTCTTTCTTTTACCCTCTTCTCATCCATAATTTCTTATGGTTAAGTTAATACTGTAATCTCCCTTTTGCATCTTTTATTTCTATGACATAATTTCTCCAGCAAATAATCCTGTATCTTTCGTCTTTGAAGAAATGGTCTTACAAAGAACATATATATATATATATATATATATGTGAGCACTATCAAGATTTTATTTATTAGACTATTCTAATTTCCGATATGTAATGTCCTGACGATCGAACTTAATCTCGATAATTGAAACAGCTACTATTTATGTGGATCAGTATCCTTAAACATTTAATCAATACTTTAAATAAATAAATGGACAGTATTTATAATGAAATATCAGTACGTGATGTAAATGACGTAATACCCTGACCCTTCATTATTTATACCGAAAATATTTACGTAATAAACTGTCCACTTAATTTTAAAAAATATTTATCAATAATAATAATACTAATCATAGCAATAACAATAACAATTATTATTATTATTATTATTAACAAAAAATCCTGAGCAAATAAATAAACATTAACCGAAATAGATATAGATAAAACATCATTTCTGAGTATTTCAATCCAGATTCAACGTTTTCTCGATAAGAAATATAGTAATGTATTTTTTTGATGTTAATTTTTGCCGAAAGAAAAAGAACTTTACGCACCTATCGACATGTTAATACTTTGATCCTAATAGTGAAAGAGATTTCTCGAAAATGATATTTAACAACGAATCGGATTTTCGATCGCGTATCGCTATTACAACGCCATAAACTAAGTTTCTACGAAAAGGCATTATTGCGGGATAGAGAAGGAGAGAAGAGGGGTGGGTGGGACTGGGATGGACGGGATTTAAAGAGGAAGAAAAAGAAAAAAGAGAGAAAGAGAGGGAGAGAGGGAGGGAGGGAGGGAGGGAGGGAGAGAGAGAGAGAGAGAGAGAGAGAGGAAGAGAGACAGAGATAGATAGATAGATAGATGGATAGATAGAGACACACACAGAGAGAGAGAGAGAGAGAGAGAGAGAGAGAGAGAGAGAGAGAGAGAGAGAGAGAGAGAGAGAGAGAGAAAGAGCGATCGTTGACCCGAGTAAGCTGCTCTTGATCCTACGTGTCTTTCGAGAAGCGTGGGCGTGTATGCTTACGATCGAAAAGTCAACTTCTCTCTGATGGGTCCCATGTTTTAACATAAATAATATTATGAATACCATAAAAAGGGAACGCACATATATTCATTGTGAATAAATGTACGATTATATATAACGATTTTAATATCATAGATATATCATAGATATATCACGATTTTATAAATCTATAATAAAAATATATATATATTTAATTATATATATTGCATTTGTATATACATTTGTTTATCGATAACACTAAATGAAAAGACAAGATGACAAGAAAAGTAGTGTGACCACGATAATATTATATTACGATAGTATCATAAACGACGATGTACAACGCATCACACTTACGGTAGTCTCACCTAGTTATCTTAATTAACGATCAAACTAACCGTATAGGAAATATGCTCTTATACGATGCTCAACAACCGATCGATAAAGTAGATACATAATTATCGTAACGCGATTATCTCTATTTGCATTGTCTAATGATTGAGCTATTAAAACATAGAGAAAAAGAAGATCACGTACATCTTATAGAGTAGAATAAATTTGTTTTCTCCAGTTTCTCTTTTTCTTTTTCTTTTTTTTTTTTCTTAATTCATCATAAATCGTGATATATGAAAACGTCTGATATAAAAATGGAAAAAAAAAGGAAAAATAAATAAATAAACAAATAAAATTGAAATCTGGTTAGCAATAGTTCTAGTTTTTTTCAATTGAAAAAAAAAAGAGTATATAAGAAGAAGAATATTCAATCTCTTTTTACTTTATTTTTTAATAACTTATTGAAAAGAGAATTACCATAGAAACATTTGAATGTAAAGAAAGATGTTTTACAAAATAACCTCTATCCATCTATTATCTATCAGGAGTTGAGAATCTATTGAAATCTGTATTGGTGATCGATCTAATGTCTATTGATCACAAGAAGAAACGTTTGGTATATCCATTTTTGGATAAAGCTGAAAAAGTAAAGAGGTTACGTAAGAAAGAGAGAGATAGATAGAAAGAGAGAGAGAGAGAGAGAGAGAGTGTGTGTGGGAGGAAGGGTGGAAGGGTGAAGGGGTGGGAGAATAAATATGTGTACGAGTCCAGGTTAAATACGAGTTTCGTGATGCGCAAATGTCTTCTCTTTCGAGGCGAATTCGTAATCGAGCGGTTGCACTTCGATGGATCGATATTAGTTCAAGGTTTTCAAAGAGATTCAAGAAAAGGATTGATTTTAACTATTTATTATATTTGGATTCGACGTATGATCGAACGAGTAATTTAAAGGGAGAAAAAAAACGGCTTAACGATATATAACCAAATGTTTTCTGAATCATTGTCGACCCATCATCAAGACACCTTAAACATTTTAATGGATTTGCAATAATAATCGTTTTGATCTTATATCGTTGATAAGATAACGAATGCTCATACATAATTCTCTAATTAATATCTCTGCCAATCGATTTTTATTCTGCGGGGGCGTACGCCCTTATACGTTTGAGATACATTGATTTAGATGAGAAATATAGAATATTGAGAAAATATAAGTGTGTGTATGTGTATCATTTTCTAAAAAAGATTTTCTTTTGTGTGATCGAAAGAAACGAGAGCGACAGGATTTTTGATTGTCTATAAGCGCGTTTTCCGACTCTTTGAAATTCGGATGATCAAAACGTGAACGTGATTGGTCGTTCTCAAACTACATGCGCCATTTTTGATTCGAGCGATTTCTCTTCGGCGGGAGATGTGGAATATCAAAAGAGGATTTAATAAAACAAGATTCTATACATGTATACGTACGTAGTCGATATAACCCAACCAATCGATACGGACAAATATTTTTCCACAAATATGTGTGTACATATATATGTGGGTGGGTATACATGTGTGTGTGTGTGTGTGTATTGTAATAATCTATTATATATCGTTAAACTTCTATTGCGTAACTGTACTCATTATTTTTTCATTTAATCGAGATAGAAGGGGATAATCTCAATGCGTTAACAACCAAATACTTCAAACGACATTTATCCATTCTCGACGAATAAATTCGTTTGAATCTCGAACGTATACGTATGTGTGTGTGTGTATATATATATATATATATATATATATATATATATAGCGTCGTTTATCGATTTTTTGAACAGCCACCGCTATAGAATTTTTTCGAGGAAAAAAGAAAAAGAAAAAAGGATGGAGATAGAGAGAAAGGACAAAACTCTTGTTAACAGATAATATTAACGTGTATTTACGAACGTTCATAAATGCGTCTCTATGTGCGACGTGCATACGCGTATGAAAACGAAGAGATAGAGAAAAATGAAAGAAGATAAAAATGAGAATTTTAAGAGGAAGAAGAAGAAGTAGTGAAGAAAGTGGGGGTGGGGTAATTATATTGCGATATAACGTGTAAGAGAGACAGAGAGACAAACAGAAAGAAAGAAAGAAAAAAGATAAAGAAAGAGATAGATAGATAAAAAGTTGGATAGATAAAGATAGAAAAGAAGAAAGATAGAAAAAAGAAAAAGAGAGACAGAGAGAGAGAGAAGGGAAAAAAAGGAAGAAAGAAAGAAAAGAGAGATAGAAAAGACGAAGGCTGAAACAGGAGGAGGTTGGTAAGTCTGGAATGAAATATTGATCTGCGGAGGCGCGCGCAGCCCCTGCAGTCGCGACCCAACCCTTGTCCACCATTTTCCATCGGTTTCGCCATTGTGAGCAACGCCGAAATGTCGGCGGCTCTAACTCCGAAGCGACCTCTTGATTTCTTGAGATACATATAAGAAAACTATCGAGATAATGTTACCGTTCGTTAAAACGCGAAGCGAAATAAGT
Organism: Vespula pensylvanica; assembly: GCF_014466175.1. Classification (NCBI taxonomy): domain Eukaryota; kingdom Metazoa; phylum Arthropoda; class Insecta; order Hymenoptera; family Vespidae; genus Vespula; species Vespula pensylvanica. The sequence goes on along the minus strand of NC_057692.1, from coordinate 2,208,984 downwards.
TTTATTCCATTTGTACGTTTAATATTTTATTTCCTATTCATCTGTCTTCTTTTTTTTTACGTGACTATCGACCCTTTTCAGAGCATCCAGATTCCCGCCCCACCCAAACCTTACCTCCCTCTTCTCATTCTTCCTTCTCTTGTTTTCTTATATTCTGACCAAAGAGAGAGAGAGAGAGAGAGAGAAAGAGAGAGAGAGAAAGAGAGAGAAGGGTGAGAGAGAATACCCCTTTTATCCCTGCGTAGGAACCTACTGCAGAACGAAAGAATTGGCGACCTACTATCGAGACCGCAACATCGACTTTTGATGCATTACGTCACGTAGATAAAACACCGTATGTAAGTCTGCTGATTTCTTCCTATATTTTCTTTTTTCTTTTTTATTTTTCTTTGCTGTTTCTCTCTCCCTCTTTCTCATTCTCTCTCTATTTCTCTCTCTCTCTTTCTTTCTGTGTATGTATATTTTATATATCGATTTTATAAGTGATAGAGTCGCATAATTATTAATAAGTGTGAATTATTGATAAGAGGGAGAGACAAGAATGACAATACTGTGTCAGTGCTTAATATAGAAATAATAATATTGGACAGATAAAATTGTAAATTTTTTGTATTGAACATTCTCTCTCTCTCTCTCTCTCTCTCTCTCTCTATATATATATATATATATATATATATATATATAAAATACGAATTATTACTAATAACAATTGACAATATCGTCAATATTAAACAATCTTGTATATATAAAATTTTTCTTTTCTCTTTTCCTTTTCATCGAACATTTTTATTTTCGCTCTATCAGTTTTATATTGATACAATAATAGCGATCTTTTTTGAAAATACTATACCAGTTAAAATATTAACAAACGATATAATTGATTTTACAAAGATAATATAAATTATGTAATAATATAAATTATGTAAATTGTTCTCTCTTACTAATGAGTATTACGTATAATATAAAGCTAGAACTATGCTTATAGGAAGGACATATGAAATATTTCTATTTTTTTTCTCCAATATTTTCCTATTTCATATATTTCTCCCCCCCCCCCTCTCTCTCTCTTTTTTATTTCAAGTTCTCTTGCGACGCAATACGACGGTTTTCATTGTATTTCATATTTAAATATCCCGATCGTTCGGGAACGATTAAAGGCATTGAAAATGTTGGCATCGCGAATAAAATCATGCTCGGCAACAATTGACTGAGCGAAGGAAAATCGAGTGAACTCAGCTGAAGAAAATAGAGAGAGGAGAGGAGGGAGAGGTAGAAAGAGAGAAAAATAAAAAAAGAAAGATCGTTAAAGCGATCTTTTTGTATCTATGTACGTGTATGTAAGCGCGCTCGCGAGTGCGCTATTTGTTAGAAATTAAAACCATTATACATAAAACATTTTTCTTCTTTCAAATTTTTAGAAATCGAATATGAGTTTTTCTTTCTCTAACACGAATCTCCCTACAACAATACATTCGCGATAATACTTAAAAAAGAGAGATGGCTAAAAAAATAATCTCTAGATTAGCCAAAAGTATCCTAGGATCACCTTCAAGATCAGTTACTACTTTTCAAGATTTCCCAAGCTTTTAATTCTTTCATTATTCTTTTTTTTTTTCTCTTTAAAGATGGTAAAATTAAAAGTTCTCCGTGAACTATAGGATCAAGAAAGAAAAGATTGGAGGTCACGAGACGAAAAGAGGAAGAAAAAAAAAAAAAAAGGAATTAATTTTTTAAATTATCTAGAAACTTTTGGTTCGTTTAAAGAGATTTTTGTCCCCTTCAGTGTTCATTTTGTAGTAGTAATAGTAATAGAATAGTAGTATTACTAACAGGAATAAAATTTGTTCGCACTCGTATTACTTTTCAAATATAACTTTTTTCGAAATGTATAATTCTCTCTCTTTCTCTCCCTCCTCTGACCACCCCCTCCTCTGACCCCGGTAAAGTTTCCGAGACTCGTGTCTCGCCTGGGAAACGAGTTTTCTTTCGCTACGATGAGCGCAGACACAAAGCAGCTTTCGTTGGAAAAGCTTTTCCTTGCTGTGCCTGTGTGTATAACCTTTCTCTCTGTCTCTCTTCATCTCTCTTTGTCACTATCTCACTATCTCACTATTTCTCTCTCTCTCTCTCTCTCTCTCACTCTCTGTATATGTGTGTGTGTTATGTGGTATACGTATAGACGTGTGCGAGACACGATATTCGATAGAGAGACCAGAGAAACGGAGACGACAGGGTGGTAATGTAGAGGGGGTAAAGTGGAGTAACGGTGGGGGAAGATGTAAGCGCCAAGCGTAGCATAATGGAAATCGATAAAGAAGGTTTTACGAACCAATTTCCGTAGTAATTCGGTGTCTTCTTTGAGGATGTCAACGTCGACGATGGACTCACCTGTAAGGAAGACAAAGGAAGAATAATATTTAATAATTCTCTTGTTTCTTTTTATCTTTCTTTCTTTCTTTCTTTCTTTCTTTCTTTCTCTCTCATTTTTTTCGTTTATTTGTTGTGTACTTTTTTTTAAATGTAAATTTCAATCGGAATTTGTTTCGATAATTGAGAACACGAGAAAAAGAGATTATTTTCACAGAGAGATCTTATGTAACGCGATAATAACGTGTTTCTTTGTGTTCAAAACAATAATTAATTAGTTACGTAATTTGATCGTTTGTCATATCGATTTTCTATATAAAATTATCAAACTTTTACTTTGACGGATTAACTATGTATATATGCATATATGTGTATACGTATACATATAAAACATTGACAGAGGGTGGGTCTTTAAAGTTTATAGATGATTTTAAAAATCAATAACTCCTTTTCGAGACTTTTTGGGGTCGCAGTTTTAAAATCTGACAAGAAAGAGAGAAGAAAAGAAAAATATATATTGACTTAAAAAGTTTCAAAAAAAGATAATCGATGTTTTTAAAACGCTTAGATACTTTTGAATCCCGAATCTATACGATTGTTTCGAACATTATACATTATTTTCTAATTTTGTTTTGTTTTCTTTTCTTTCTTTTTTTTTTTTAAGTTCGATTCAATTTATAAGCGAAGAGTATTGATCTCGATTGCATAGAATATCTATAAAAATGTGGTTAAATGAGTACAGTTGGACATATTTGCGAGATAGCAACGATTATTTTATTTAGAAAAGTAATAGCAAAGTCGTAGTTGTAAAAACGACCATGCATATATAATCTTTGATGATACAATGTCGGTACTGACAATGTATGTATGCCTAAGATATTATCACTTCTTGAAATGGAAGAATACGATTATCGTTTGTTCTCTTGCATATACGTATATTTATATATAAAGAAGAGAGAAAGAAAGAAAGAGGGAAAATATGTTGATAATATCTACGTTATAAAATGGAAATAACAAAGCGAACATTTCAACGTAATTGGACGAATATGTTAATATATAAATTGAGTATTAATACAAGATATATTATAAACTAACAATTCTAATTAAAAATATAGAAATTGGTGCATGATGCGAAAAAAAAAGAAAAAAAATTTGGAACGTCTATCGTCAAGACTAAATGTAATTTCAATGGAATTCATCATTTATAATGATGTAGAAAGAATTATATTAGGAAATGAAAATGTTACGATATCAATGTAATCTTGTTCTCCATATAAACGTAATTTCATACAGTGTATGTATGTGTAAGCTTTTACGTATGGTATGTTTGTATAGTTTTATATATTAACAAAAATATGAATATAACATGGTTCATCTTCTGAAGCTCGGGAGTACAAGAGCATATTGCACATCAGGTTGGTAACTAGTAGATCAATATTGGCTCGCGGTCTGCGTATGCCGACGGCATGTACATATGTATGTGTGTTTTATATATATATATATATATATATATATATACATGTATGTATGTATATAACGCACATTCAGCTATATTTTCAATCACGTCTTTCGTAAAGATAGTTTTGTATATTTAACATCAAATAATTTTTGCAAACATTAAAAGATATTACTCCTCGTGTAGGATAAAATATGAAATTGTACAAAAAAACAGACAAGAAAAAAAAAGTTATAAATGAAAAAGGACCAGAGAGAAAAGATCGATTTTTTTACAAATGAATAAAGAAATGAATAAATAAACATTATAATTAAAAAAAATAATAATAATAATATGAAGAGCAACTTTTTTGAATTTACTTCCATGTCAGCCATATATATATATATATATATATATATATATATATATATATAAAACATACATCTCTATTATAGAGTATGTTTCCATGTCACCGAATTGAAATTCAAATATTCATGCATACAAATATATACATATACATAAAATAGTATGCGTATATGTTATATGCTCTCGAGTTCGTTAATGTGTTGACCGGCCTCGTTCGAGAAACAGTAATCATTACGACACTGACCTTACTCTATAATCCATCGCTTCGTTCTACGCGTAATTTTATTTAATTCCGCATACGCGCAATATGTTTATCGGTTTACGTTTTTCGAAATGAGTCGATAAATTTACCAATATGGCAGTGGTAGAACGAGTAAATTCTGTAGTTTTCCAATAATCTCAATGTAGATGAAACAATAGCATCGTATTCGAGAGAAGCGATCTCGGTTTCAACGCGACATAGAATGCAATAAATCGATAATTACAGATATATGTATGTATATATACCTGTTCACTAAATATACGTACGTATATAGTTATATATACAGGATGATTCATACAAGAACTGTAACAAGCCCATATATTTCTCTTTTTTAATTGATCTTAGAAAAAAAAGTGCAGCTGCAAAGAGTACGTGCATTGTCATATTTGAAAAGAATTTGTAGTCCACTTAGAATCATTCATTATTTTCCTCTAACATTCTTCTTTCTTTCAGAAAAATTCAATTAAGCAAACGATGTAAGTTGTTACAGTTAGCGTGCATTAATCTGTAAATATGCAATGTACTTGTGTCATAAACTTGAAAGTCGACTAGATATAAAATATAACTTTCCTAATTGTATCTAAAACGTAATTTTTTAATTTTGCTTACTCGATAAAATATTGCGTTAAACGAAATTGTTTTTTTTTTTATTATTGTTATTATTCTATTATAAAAATAAAATTGACGACATTGTGTAAACTTTTTCCGTACTACTTGACATATATTTGAATTAAACCCGATCTAACTAAATTTTATCTTATTTCTTTATTTTTTATTTTTTATTTTTTTTTTTTCAACAAAGCGATGTTCACTTTAACAACAAAACATTTCCATATCGTTGCTTTTTCTTTTTATTACATATCAATAAAATGTATGTATTTCTTTATCTATGTACTACGTACTATTATCTCTGTCGAGTGAATTCCTATGAACTTTTATCTATTACCATATGTGACCGAAAGAGACGGCAATGCAGTAAGGACGATGTTTACCTTCTATCGACGCATTATATATACTGGGTGTCATGAAATATTCTTCAAACGAAAACTAACAAAAAATTATTTTATGACATGAAAATGACAATCAAAATTGTTATAAACGAGTTCGTTAAATTTATATATATATATATATTTTTTTATTACTTTATCAATTCATAACAAATTGTAGCCTTACTTTTTTTTTTTATCGTACTACGATATTAGACACTATTCATTCTTGACAAACTTCATACAATACATTTATTTCCGAACATTTATTAACAAATTCGGAAAATATATCGTGTTCTCTTTCTTTATCCAATAGAGTTCTTTAATCACTGAAATATCCGTATATTTTTATGACACCCCGTACATACGCTTACATACACAGTTACGTACTCATATCTATTCCACAGATATAAGGTAGGAAATTTGTGCATGTTAGTATAATAAACAGAGCGTGAAAAAATATGAAGTGTGAATGGAATGCGAAGTCGAATTCTTACATAAAATTTTTCAGATCAAAAGAGTTCAGCACAAAGAAAAAAATCGTGAAAAAAAAAAAAAGAAAAGAAAAGAACGAAAAAGAAAATGACTTTACGAGAATATTGTGACTTGAAAAATGTATTAATAGATAATTGGAATACATGATTTCCATTAGTTTAAAAAATTTACATTTTAACGAGTCATAATAATAAAAATTAGTCAATGTGTGAGCAGCGATGCGACCAGTCATGTAGTGGTAGTACTCGAGATCCCTTTTACGAATCGGTGGTTTGAGCTACAGGTGGCTCTGCGAACTTATCGCCTTTGTATGTATGCATGTGCCCCTCTCTTTGGTGTACAAGGGCTTTTGTCGCGTAAACGAAGGTTCCTCGGTATAAAGAACATTAAGGGTCGCGATTTAAATCGCCAGCTTTTTTTTTCGTATACTTAAAAAAAAAAAGAAAAAAAGAGAGAGAGAGAGAGAGAGAGAAAAAAGAAAAGGAAAAAATCCTCCAATTAACGCTCATATCATTTTTATTTTTCACGACGAAGCAGCTGGCTCGAAAAAAAAAATTACGTTACTTCTCGATATTTGTACGATCCAAAAAAAAAAAAAAGAAAAAAAAAAAAAGAAAAAAAATCGAAAGTATACAAAAAAAATATAGAAAAAATTTGTTGGAACGTAAATTTAAAAATTAACGAGATAGAGAGTATGTACGGAAAAAAAAGAGAGAGAAAAATATTTAATAATTTCTACAAAAGTAAATTTCTCTTTCATGGGTATCGTTAGAAATAATTTATAGAGAATGTACCTTAGGAATTCTGATTACTAGCCTTGGGGAAAAGCAAAACAATCTGGCATCATCTAAAATTGTTTTTCTTTTTTCCCTTGTTCGCTCTTATACTGTATCAACTACTATCGTTTTTAAAAATTCAAGAGATTGCAGGGAACGAGATTCAACGAGGTGCAATAACTAAAGCGCCCTCCCTTAGAAATATCTGTTTCACCAAACACCACCTTGCCCGAACGATTCTCGTTGAATAGAAAAATTCCTGCGCGTGCTCTGCTTTCCAATCGGCAGATTTTTCATCCCAGAGGAAGTAAAAACGAGAAAAAAGAAAGAGAGGTAGAGATAACGAGAAATCTTTAAAATAGATAAAGTTAAATAAAATTGATTTTATGGTTCCTTAGAACGCGACATACCTACTTTTCTATTTTATTAAATATAAATTAAAAATTCAATTTTTATATTAAATATAGTATGTCATAAAACAGATTGATATACAAATTGTTATAAGAAATTTTCAGTAAAAGAAAAAAAATCCAACATTAAACGCAATTTAAATATGGCGGATCAAGTATATCAAAGGACTCTTCATAAAATCTAATCAAAATTTTTTGATCAAACGTTTCACTGACTAATACACTTATTTCATCTATAAATAAAGTAATTAATTGAAAAATTAATTAAACCTTCTATGCACCGATGATCCAATGATCAAATCAACGAATGAAAGAATCATAACGATTGACAATAATTTTCTAGCGTATCGTAAATGCTTCTCTATATACGTAAGTGTACTTACGTAGATGAACGCACATACGCACGTACACACTAACGCATCATAATATACTTGTAGTACAACGTTCAAGGTTGTCATTTTACTATTATACCGATAAAACATACTGTTCTTGTGTTACCTAATACAGTCCTGGCTCTCTTGGAGAAGCTGCTGTTGCTTTACTCATATGCTACTACTGCTACTACTACTATTACTACTACTACTACTATTACTACACTACTACTAATCTACTACACTACTACACTACTATCGTCATTCACTGCGGTCGTCGCCAAGCAAACGACCGCGATGGTTTCATTCACAACGACAATGATCATGACGATGACGAGGACGACTATGACTATGACTACGACAACTACGATTACTACGACGATACAACTAAAGACGATCTATCTAAGAAATCAGGCCTACATTTCCACCAACAATTTAGCTCGTTTATTTGCCAAATCGATTAACTACTTAGAATAAAAAAGTAAAAAAAAAAAAAGAATAAACAAATAAAGGAAAAAAGGAGAAAATTTATAAATCGATACAATAACAATAATTTATTATTCGTCGGACATAAAAATTTCTTGACCATTTAACTCTATTAAAGAACGTTAAGTATACTTTCGTTAATTAAGAAAACTTCTTTTAAATATAAATAAGTTTTGAACGTATCAATCGAGTGCTTATTTTATACTGGCAAATTTCGCAATATGCATTTCCATAAATTGAAATTCATGATTCTTACGTACTTGAAACGTGCGACATGGGCAGCTCGAAAAAATGGGGGTGGGGAGAAGAGGAGGAGAGAAAGAAAAAAAAAAGAAAGAAAAGAAAAAGGAAAACACGTGTTCAATTGGAAGAGAAGGGTGACATATATGTATCGAGCATTCTCGAGCACGACGTATATGTACATGTGTGTGTGTATGTATGTATGTATGTATGTATGCATGTATATATATATATGTAGAAGACTGATGATCAGGCTAGGTGTCCCGAGCTTGACATCAGTTGCTATTCCAAGCCGGATGACACACTACGTGGTAGAGCTCGATCGACCAAATACATACATATATCTAATACATATAATACATATATACATACATACATACATACATATATATATATATATACATATATATATACCAACGTCCGCTCGCGGAATTACTATCGACTAGAATACACGCACTAACATCATCGTACCACTGTCTCGTGCAATTAAAAAATGCAGTATCCGCAATTCATTCGTATTCTTATATTATTCATACTCTTGTTACTATTCATATATTATTCATACCTACTGTTGGATTTATCCTGAAAAACTCTGTCGTGTGTTACGAAGAAGAAAGTAGAGTAAGAGTATGAATTTTATTTTTAAAAAGTTATTCGAAAAAGATCAAATAGCATTTTTACATTTTAGAAGGAAGTTTTACGTTTCCGTTAAGGATCGAAGGTCGATACGAAATATTAAATGGGTTTGATCCTCTATGATATTCAGAGAATACGATTCATTTTCTGGGTTGTAGGAGATTATGTGGAATAGGGTTCTGTATCTGGGTTGAATCACGAAACACGAAAATATAACAGATTGTACAAATAAAAAGGAGTTGATGCTTCTACACCGAAACGTAACTGTTTTTTTTTTTTTCTTTTTCTTTTTCTTTTTTCTTTCCTTTCGGTTTTACGTTAATGTTGCGCGTATATTGTTTTGTCACAGATGCGTATTATCTCATTTCTTTAAATAGAATTCTCTTTTATATAGATTTTATTTACGACAGCTATTTACGATTTTTTCTTTTTATTATTATTACATATTATTAAAGAGTATAAAATTTTACAACGTACATAAATACCATGGATTAGAGATTTATTAATAATTCGTACGATGACAGTGAATAGGTAGATGGGTGGGTGAGTTTCGAATATCTCGTTAAGTTGTAAACGTTATGTACTGACGTCATAAAGGAAAACGAGCGTTAAAGCAGGAGACGACATCAGAAGTTTACCTCGTTACACGACAAAATCAAATGAATTTTAGCGTCGTGTATATAGTAATAGAAGAAACATATCGTAGAGAATAACGATGGAAATTCGATAAAATTTAGTTGATTAGGATGAACAAGAAAGAAGAAAAAAAGAGAGCAAAAGAGCGTCGTAAAATTCACGGTTCAAATCGTAATATTAAAGGGACTCACAAAATCATGTCAAGAATTTACAAAAATCTGTTTCCAAATTAAATTATTTTCATTAACAAAATGTAGTATTCTCTAAGGACAATTACAATTTTATCAGAACGTTCCCTATGTTTTGTTCCCTTTATACATTAAAATCACCGGAAGCGGTATTTTTCAATACCTTTGGAACAAAACTCGAATTTCCGGCAGATAGGAATTTTAAATCAGTTGGCAGGAAGGTCAAAGGGATAGTATTGTCGAATTTATATCGACAAATATTTGTATTTCGTTGGCCCTGCTCCAATAAGAGTTGAGCAATTTTCGATATATATTTTGGCTAAAAAAAGAAAGAAAAAAAATTATTGGCAAATATTTTTATTGGCTCGGTCCGATAAGAATTGACAAAAATTTTCAATTACGTAAATATATGTTTTAGATTTAAACGAATAAGCGCATAATTTTTAATTAAAATTTCGACGATATATAACTTGTACATTAATTATTTACTATTTACGTGTATTAATGAACGTTTAATAAGCAAAATATATCGCGGAATTTTCAATTAAATAATATTTATGAAACTCGTTTGATAATTCTGACATTACTTGTTGAATATCCAAGTTTGATAGTCCTGCATATTCGTGAACAATAATTTTTCTTCGAATCAAGTAAATTTTTCAATTGAAAAATTAAATTGTAAGTCGAAGTCGACTTAGAGATAAGGAAAATCGACGAGTTTCTAATAATAATGTCAAATTATATTTATGACGTAGGAAAAGAAACTCACTTAATATACATAATTTTCTAATTCAAATTTCACATCAAACGTGATAACCTATTTACATTTTCTAATAAATCATAGAATTCCAATTTATCTAATCGTAGAATGCTAATGGACTAGTGATACCAATCGACGTATCATTATGGTAAATAACGAAATCTAAACGTAGATATATATATACTACGTGTTTCTTAGCGACAGATGACTAAATAAAAGGGAAAACAAAAAAATAGAAAAAGAAAAGAAAAGAAAAGAAAAAAAAGCGTATTGAAACATGATGGACGTTTGGGAAACAAGAAAATTACCATTTATATGAAATATCCAGTTCATGTGTATATCTATATTTATATATGAAATACAACAAATGAACTACTTCATTTTCACGTTTCCACGTTTCAATGGGAATGAGATTTAAAAATGAATATTGTTTTTATTTTGTTTCCATTTTATTTGTTTTATAATTCGCTCTTTCTATTTATTCATTTATATAATTTATTTATTTATTCGTATTTTCCATGTAAATTCACATTGTAGGAATATTAAAATTCTAAAGAAAATTTAATTTATTTCAGGAATAGAAGGTCAAGTATTGTGTTGGACGGATTTAAAAGTCTTTAGATGAATCGTAAGTTCCTAGATGATTTAAAAAATTAATCATCCTTTTTTTTCCTACTGTAGAGACTTTTCAAACTTTGTAGTCTTACAATCTGAAGGAGGAAAAAAAAGAAAAAGAAAAGAAAAAAGTTCGTTCAAATCATCTAAGAACTTTTGATCTCTGCATAGGGTCTTTCAGCTTTCCTCTGTATATTTGATAATAATCGAGTAAAGATCAAAGATAAAATCGAATGTTTAAGAGCTATCGACATAGTTATTAATTATAAGGTGGTTTAATTAAAAAGTATAAAAAAAAAAAAAAAAGTTTAGGGAGTTCAAAGACGAGGAAAAAAAAGGAAGAATAAAAAAAGAAAGAAGGAACAAAAAAAGAAATATACATTTTCCATTATCTAAGAAGGAATCGGATGAAACTGAAAGGATTTTAAAAAGAAAGGAAAGAAAGAAAGAAAGGAAGGACGGTAAAAGGCAAAAGAAAATTGGAGTCCTTAAAAGAAAGAGACAGAAAAAGAGAGAGATAGAGAGATAGATAGATAGAGAGAGAGAAAGAGAGAGAGAGAGAGAGAGAGAGAGAGAGAGAACTCGACCATGAACGACCAACTAATTACGAAAGAAAACGTAATAGACGAATATCTTGGGGCTGTCAGCGGTCTAAAAGGTTTCTTAAAAGCATGTGCACCCTGCATGCGACGAAAGCAGAGGGTGAAGATTTCTTCATTCAACCCTTGTTTCTCCTTTTCCTTACTACTTGTCTTTCGCTTAAGTAAACAGAGACGTGACGGACCCCATTTCTTTTCTCTCTCTCTTTCTCTCTCTTCTTTTTCTTTCTCTATTACGCTAATAGAAAATGATTAGAGACTTTTTAAAATACGCAACCACAGTTATCAATTTATTAGATTCGTCCAAATTTTAACGAATCCTATTTCATCTTTTTATTTAGCTTACTTGAGAATCTTTGTCTATATAAATAAATAAATATATATATATGTATATATATATATATATATATCGATGAATTAATAGCATTTCGACTATTTTTGGAAATACAAAATCATAATTTTTATTTTATCAGGTTCATTCAGATTTCAACGTATCGTTTTTCAAGACGTCCTTTTTATCTTGGCCAAACTGAGAGTCACTGTTATATATCGATACGAATAATTAAACCTACGAAGAATAATACGATTTAAGTGGTAAGACCTTCGTTATTGGTTCATGCCAATAATACGAAAACAATATCAGGCTTTAAATTATATAATTATTGAGAAACTTCGTTAATCCAATCGTTATTTCTGTTTTAACGATCGCGCCGAGAACGCGCGTTACGTAATTTTTCTTATCATTCTGGCGCCTTTATCTATCGCGTGGCTACTCGAATGACGGAAACCATGTCGGTGGTGGCGTATAGAAAATGATAAATTAATGACAAAATGAAGTGTGAATTATTTACTCCGTTAAATCGGTTTATACATATCCACGAACAAATATATATATATATATATATATTATACATATATATATAATTAAGTATATAATATATAAATATATTATACAAATATATGTGTGTGTACGTGTGCGGGAACATGTTCTTGAAAGTGTTCGCAAAAAAAGAAAAAAAGAAAAAGAAAATCAAAAATTAAAAAATATTTTAATCCCCTCTGTAATGACACGTAACAATATTTCGTAGTATATATATACTTCGTCAGAAAAGTATCATACTTAGTTTAGATCTTAGATCAATGCATAAATTTAATGTTTGCGAAGTATAAGTTATATACTTAGTATAGTTACATTAAATAGTTATATTTAATATAATTTTTTATATAGTACAATATAACTGTATTATAAATTATATATTATAACTTATACCACAATATAACTATACTAATTATTATACGACATAACTTGTAATATCTTTTATATTTTAAATTCTCAATAAAAATATATCACAAGTATTTCTGTGACATTTGAACTTGGTTCGCGAACAAACAGACGAAAATACTTCCGTGCAGAAATCGCCGAGCTGAACGTACATATTAAGCCATATAAACGAACAGTTAATGCTCATTTCCTGTAAAACTTAATATCCTGTGTTCAAAGGAAAATCAGATATTGAAAAAGAGAAAGAGAGAAAAATAGAGAGAGAGAGAGAGAGAGAGAGAGAGAGAGAGAGAGAGAGAGAGAGAGAGAGAGAGAGAGAGAGAGAGAGAGAGAGAGAGAGAGAGAGAGAGAGAGAGAGAGAGAGAGAGAGAGAGAGAGAGAGAGAGAGAGAGAGAGAGAGGGCTATGAAAATTCGAAATCGTGGGTGATCGACGTTTAAAACTTCAACCTTGTTATCAACTTAAATTTTTGTTTTCTTTTTTCTCTCTTCTCCTTTTTTTTTAACCGTCTTTTACTCGAGCTCCCAATATTTACCTTTAATATTAAAAAATCCTATTTCCCTTTTACAACCCATCCTTAATGGATTTAAAAAGCCCACACACACACACACAAACACACACACGTTTCAAAAAATCGTTCACCATAATATTACGTAAGTACCATTTATATGTATTCTCGCATAACCATTCAATTTCGGTCTATGAAAGCTATTTATGTGTTCCAACAAAACCATTTAATTTGGACCATCCAACGCATATATGCGTTCGTTCGATCGATCAACGGTACTTATGTATGTACATACCTAGAGATAAAAGCAAAAGACATTGCAATAATACATTTTCACGCTTCACTGGCCGATTGTAAAATGTTTTATCATACTCATTAAAATTTTTGTATTTTACGGAGACATTTATTATATAATTGCATTAACAAATCGAGTTACGTATTCCTTAGTTGTAAGTCTTTCAGATTATCGATGCGGATACATTTTATATGTACCCTATCTGTTCGTTTACAATTATTCCTTTTTCTTTTTTATTTTTGGTTTTAATTGGTAATACTGCAATTTACATTACCCCTCAAAATACTAAGAGCTAGAATATATTTTTTTTCTTTTTACTAGGAGCGATAGCAATAAAAAAGTGAAGAAAAAGAAAAAGAAAAGAAAATGAAACTTTTGTGAAAAATTTCATTTAACTTTCTTAGCAAATGAGACTTTACTTATAAATTTAAAAAACTACAAATTCCATGGTTTATATCTGAATAAAACTGAATTAGTTTCGAAAAAGTCTTGAAAAAGAGCTATTAGCTTTTTAAAATCACTTAGGAATGCTTTTGTACCGTCATCCTGTATTTTGCATCAAATACTTTCAAACTTATATTCGACCCAACGCGAGCTTTGTCGTAAAACAAAAAAAAAAAAGAAAGAAAAAGAGAGAGAGAGAGAGAGAGAGAGAGAGAGAGAGAGAGAGAGAGAGAGAATGAATAAGGAAGAAAAAGAAAAAAAAAAAAGAAAGAAAGAAAAATGTGAACAGTCGCATAGCACTCGTTTAACTTCGCGAACAATAATTCGGGCTCTCAAAAGAGTTAAAAATCCATTTTCAAACAAGTCACATTTTTCAAAAGAACTATAAATAAATAAATAAATAAATATATATATATATAAATACGTAGAGATAAATAAATGTATACGTCGGATATCAAAAGTAAACGAGATCTATTATATTCCAATGACAAAATTTTATCTTTCACAAAGAATAAGAATTTCAATATATATAGAGCGAAAAATTTTTGTTCGATATTTTTAGTTATTATTACAACGATGTGCTCGACGGTTTCAAGAAAAGAAAATGTATCGTAGCACTACCTATATATCATATATATGAATGTGTGTGTGTGTGTATATATATATATATATGCAAATGTACATAAAAGTGCCATCATCATCTATGACAAAATAAACGGAACACGCTTGGGATTCTATCCAGAAAATTCCTCCCGATTTTCTTCCGCATTAAAATTTGGCTAACGAAGTATAGTACCAACGTACGCACGGTATCGTTTCACGTCATCGTACATACAATTATTCCACTCGTCGGAGAAGAAAACTATTACGTGTACTCCGACAATGTCTGAATAAATAAAATTCTCGTGTTCTTCCCCCATGTAAATACGATCTCTAATTTTTATTAATTAAATGGTATAACCGTTATACATACATACATATATAGAAGAAAAAAAAAGATCAAAGCTCATTATATTTTACATTCTTTTTAACGGTAAATGTCATCAATGTGATACACCCCACCATTCAATTTTATCATTTACGTGTGAAAAACGTCATATGTATATCATATATACTTTATACATATATATATATATATATATATATATATATATATCATACATTTTATATACGTAAATACGTACATAAATGAGAACTTTAATTAGACCGCCACCTATTCGTTGAGCACAGAATCTCAAAGCGTAAGCAAAACATTTCACTCTGTCTACGAAGATAAAATAAATGTATAATGTACAACAAACATAACGTGATTTGCTACTGCTGCTGCTTCTGCTGCTATTACTACACTACTACTATTACTCTAGTATTACTACTATTACTATTACTACTACTGCACTACTACTATCACTGCTGTCGTTCAACATTATAAAACGGTCGAGAGATTTTACCAGTAAACTACTGACGAACAAAAGTGAGTACCTACTCGGTTTAGACGCGGAGGCGTTATATAGAGGGTTACGAGCGGTCAGGAAGAGACCATCGGCCGGGATGTGAATGGCGACGACGACGGCAATGCATCGAGGTCACCGTGAATGCTCGTTAACAACTTCGCTTGGACGAAAGAATGCGACGTACTACGAGACGAAAGAGAGAAAAAGAAAGAGAAGAGGGGGAAAAAGAGAGAGAGAGAGAGAGAGAGAGAGAGAATCGTTTTCTTTTTTTTTTACGCAGAAACGAGCTAGCATAGAAATATAACGGGAATGGGTGGGTCGGTAAAAAAGAGAGGGGATGGCCGCGGCCTTGACGAAAAGAGCAATCTACCGCAGTCCGTGATCGGTCGATAACCAATGGCCGAATGTAAAAAAAAAAAAAGTAGGAGAAAAAATTAGACTCTTATACAGGCTCGGCCAAAAATTTCTATTGCTTATTCTTAAAAATTATTCTTAAAAATTAATTATATCTCTTCGAGATTTTATAACGTTAATATATATATATATTTTTTTTTTCACTAACTGTAAAACTACAATATTATCCGAAAAAAGAATTACTCGACAAAGATTGATTTTTAAAATCGACTAAGTACTTTTGATTTATTCCGTATATACGGAAAGAAAGAGACAAAAAGATGAGCCGAAAGAAAGAGATAGAAAGAACACGTGTAATTCAGAGTCCGATCGGTACCGCTTGAGTGCAGCACGATGCATTTCTAATGTGACTCGGCCGATCATTCGATTCGTTTTTAGCGATATAAAAAAAAAAAAAAAAAAATTACAAAAAAAATCGTAGAAAGAAAGGATTCTTCCTCAGTTTTTCTTTGATAATTCTTTTGAAGATATCATTTGCGAAAGAAATTAAAAAGGAGAAACAAACATTTCGAGGTTAACTATACTGAAAAAGCTGAGAACGCTACTTCGAGGATAGCCAATCGATAAACGTGTAGGCTAGCGCGTAGTTACGAAGTACATATATAACGAAGGAGCTTTGAATTATGTAGAATGTTGAAGTGAAAGAGATGGATATTCGTGTCGAAAGAGGGAGTGTATATATATATACACATACATACATATATACATATATATATATATAAATGTATGTAACATGAAAATATTAAAAAAAAAAGTTCGAATCTTTCCTATTATCTGCCTGCTACTATTTGGGTTGCACAATAAAAGGGAGTTTTTAATATTTTTCTTTTTACTAAAAATTTAGTCCAACACACACACACACATTTATATAGATAACTTTCAGTCCGTATAAAATATTGAGATCCGAAAGTTTTGGTACTTTGACAAAGATAGAAAAGATAATCTGATCTTTTAAGAATATATATATATATATAAAATGTATTTTTAGAAAAGAAGCGTTGTATAACCATAAAAATTTCATATAACAATCGTTTATAATTATGTTAATGTTAAATGAATCGCAATCAATGAACTCGCATAAATATCTCACACACGTGTACATATATATATTTCTTTTTCTATAGGTTAATATATCCTAAGTAAAATAAGATAGAATATAGAATGATATATATATATATATATATATATATATCTTCTTCGCATGTTATAAAAACGATTGGATAGGATCGGTTGATCGGTTTCAGTCGATCGTTGACCTAGAATATCAAATAGTGCGTGTCTACCGGTGTGATCGTTAATATTATATAGGAAGCATCTCGAATGTCAAGGACATTCGCATTAGACAGACGAATAAAATACAGGTGAAAGGATACGAAAATAAAAATAATAAATAAATAAATAAATAAATAAATAATAACAATAATAAATTAAAACAATCATATATGTGTATGTCTAAAAAGATAACCCTATTGAAACATTACACAATGATCAATAATATTAAATTGAAACAGAAATAATTCAAAATTTATAAACGTGGACAGGTGCGCGCGAAATTGGAAAGAACAGAAGAGAAGATAAGAGAAAGGAAGAGGAAATAAGAGAAGTGAACTCTTGTAAAAAAGAATCAAAGAATAACTCGTATGTTTCTCTTGTAAAAAGAGAAAAGTGTGGGTTCCGTCCTCGCGCGATTAACTCGTCTATCACGATTTCTCCCGGCCATATAAAGAACGAAAAGTATTCGAAAAAGAATCGAAGAAGCTTGCTGAGGAAGCAAGAAGAAGAAAATGTGGAAAGAGAAGGGAGTAGTAGATTGAGAGAGCAAAAGAGAGAATAATACGAGAAACAGAAATATATATATATATATATATATATATATATATACATACATATATATGAGCTCTATCGGAAATCTTTCTCTATTCATGCGGACGAGTCGAAAGAATTCCGTCAACGATGGTCGACCGGACAATATGGCGCCCGCCGACGGACACACACATATACTCTCTCTCTCTCTCTCTCTCTCTCTTACGTATTTTTTCTTTTTACGTTCTCTTTCTCTCTCTCTCTTTCTATCACTATCTCTATCTCTATCCATCTATCTATCTGTCTATCTTTCTCTCTATCCAAAGATTCGCGTGCGTCATCGGCGTACCGTGCGACGGTAAAGAGAAAGAGAGAGAAAGAGAGCGAGCGAGCGAGCGAGCGAGCGAGCGAGAGAGAGAGAGAGAGAGAGAGAGAGAGAGAGAAAGAGACTAACGCAAGTACAAACACATGTAGAAAAACCTCCTCGTTATGGGGCGGCCGGTTGTACGGGATGTCGAGATGTCGTCGTTGAAATTCTACATTTAGGCTAAATGACGACGATCCTTTTTCTGACAGGAGCAAAGGCAAACGAAACGATCGATATTTAACAACGAAGAAACATTATATGCCACGACAGGACACGATAATATATCTAAATTGAATTTGTCGAAAATACGAGAACGAGATCTTTGATTGGACTCGTCGCAAAGCCAAAGGCTACGGGGTTCACACGGCCATCGTTGCCGTCTCGAGCACAACTCTATTGAGACACCATATCTATTATCTCGACTTTGTTCAACGATCTAAGAACTTAATTACTCGACTTCCCCTTTTTTTTTTACATTAAAATATATCACGAAATAATTTCTTAAGTAATTATATCCGAAACTCACCTTTTTTATGAGTGCTCTTAGCGGCCCAGAAATTCAAGGCTTCGGCGTATTCAACGGCTACCGTCCACTACGATCTCACAGAGTGCACTGCCGTTAAGAGCGGAAACCGCCATCTTGAACTATTCGCAATTTAACCTTTCCGGTTTTTCGAATAATTTCGCGCTATTGTTCTATCTAATCCTTCGTCTTTTCTTCCCGTTATATTAATAATGAAATGAAAGTATTAATTCATTATTTAATATATAATAATAATTATATAATCGTGAAATTATATTATCCTTTCTATTTTATCAGTTAAAAGTTATTCACGTTCACTTGGTCGATGACCAATCAAACGAAGAAACGTCTTTCCACTGACCAATCAGAACGTTCCTACGAAGTTATATGTATATCACATCGTGCCTATTAAATATTGATATTTTCTAGCATTTTTCTTTCCTTTTTTTCTAATATTATATTTCATATTCCATTTTAATAAATAACTCTTAAAGAAATTGAGTTATTATATCTGTTTATTAACGACGAAAATAATCGCACAACAAAATAATTTATTGATCATACTTCGTGCTATTACAAACATTTTCGAATAAACGTTTGAAAAAAAAAAAAAAAAAAAAAAAAAAAGTTCTTGTATGTACTAAAAAGCAAATGAATAAATTTTTTATATAACATTCGATTTTTCTCGATATATAGATTAAATCTTTTCACTAATTTTGTTGACACAGCGCCATCTTTTATATAACAATGTGCAAACATATACGAATCTTAAAGCACATGATTCACATCTTTATAGTAATAATTATGTGACGATCGCTTGCTTCCGCCAGAGCGGCGTTGTCGTCTTTTGCAATAGCGTACAGCGGTGCGAGCAAGCACTGGTATCTGAGAGAGAGAGGGAGAGAGAGGGAGAAAGAGAGAGAGAAAGAAAGAGAAAGAGAGAGAGAGTTCGATTAAAACGTGTTGACGTTTTCTTTCTTTTTTCTTGGGAAATATATTACCACGTGCTACGGGTAATAGGTGCTTGTAACCTATGAGAAGAAATTAAACAAAATGCCGAAATCAAAGAGAGATAAAAAAAGTAATTATTTTCGAAACAATTATAACTAATTTTTCTTGCAATTTTATCCTTTTTTTTTTTTTAATACCATATCTATGTAATTTATATATATTTATGTATACAAGTCGAATTGTAAGAGAATGGAAAAATAATAATTGTTTTAATTTGCAGTATCCCTTACAAAAACTAACAAAAAAGGGAAATTATTGAAACAACAAATAGTAGAAGATGTACGTAATTGTGCGACAAAGTATAAACGTATATTTTTGATATCCGTACAAAATATGCGTAACAATATAATGAAGGATTTACGCAACGAATTGAAGGACAGTAGATTTTTCTTTGGAAAAAATAAAGTTATAGCATTAGCCTTAGGTAGAACACCAGAGAAAGAAATTGTTAAAGGAATAAATGTTCTATCCAATGAATTGATAGGTCAATGTGGATTATTGTTTACTAATCTTAAAACGAAAGAGGTAATTCATATTAAATCATAATAATTTTTAATATTGATCATACAATAATTATGTACTAAATGTGCTAGATGTAACGATGTTATTATATCTAACATATTTAATATAATTTTCGTGTAACGTATTTCAATAATTTTATATAGATCGGTTGATTGGTTCTAGGTATTACAATGGATGGAGGAACGCGAAGAATTAGAGTTCGCACGTTCTGGATTTGTACCAGACGTATCTGAAACATTACCAGCAGGTCCAATGCCATTATTTCCACATAGTATGGAACCTTATCTAAGGCAATTAGGTATGCCAACCGAATTGCAAAGAGGAGTCGTTATATTGACGAAAGATTTTAAAGTCTGCAGAAAAGGACAACCATTGACGCCTGAACAAGCAAAAATTTTTGTAATAATTTTAATTGGCGTAAACTCTTGAATATCGTACAATTGTATTAACGATGTATCTATTTCAGAAACTAGTGGGAAAACGCGTGGCTACATTTAAATTAATTCCAATAGGCATTTATTCCACCAAACATGGATATAAAAGGCTTTCGTCATCAGATAATAAAAAAGAAAACGGCATTGAAGAAATGGAAGTTACCGATGATATTGTTACTACGTAATGTTAGTATTACGTATACAAAAATGTAATATATATGTATTGTATTGAAATATTTTTTGTATTAAAATTTGTACAGAATCTTACAAACGTAGTATCATTATGTGTTACCTTTAATGAAATTAATCCTCGATATCAAGAGACAAGCTATACGTACAAATATTAAAAGATTCAAAATGTATATCAACAAAATTAAAAAACAAATGATTGTAGAATAATGTAACTTTTCAACTTCGGGTCGTTAAATTTTCAATTATGTAATTCGATGAAATTATAAAGTTAAAAATAATAAAATTTTACAAAACAAAATGACATTACCATTGATATTTATTATATTTTGGATGTTTGGAATGATATGGGTAAGAGAAGATCCTTGCAATAAAATCTTTGATATATTAGAATTTAACCTTGCGATTAATATAGTTATATATTCAGGGTGCATATCATTGGTATAACGATAACGAATCATCACATGTTCCTTCTCGTAAAGCAAATTTTAAACAAAAACTAAAGAATAGAAAAAGTACAACGTCCATTGAATCCATGGATATATCAGAAAATGAAGATTTTCCCAAGTGCGTCAAACGAAAGATAAGACAAGAGGTATGACATAGAGAAATATTAAATGATTCATAAATTTAAGATTAATTATAATTTATAACAATATTGTAGAATAAAACGCGATGGCCAAGTAGGACGTCGTTTAACGAGTAATAAAAGTATTTAATATTTCGCAAATTTATGTATCACATATATCGATAAAACGAAGCAAACGTATAAATAAACTATAAATTATGGAAATATAAAAATTTATAGACGTAATGGTGTGTCTGTAGCATTTATTATTTGCGATTTTTCGAAGCTACGATACATATACATACATACATATTTATATATATGTATTTTTCATATACGTATATATATATATAAAAGCAGTACACTTAGGATCATCGGCTTACGATTAGAATAATTCATTAATACTGCAGAAAATATACATAGGATATTTGAATTGATGCTACATAATGTAAACATTAAAATCAATCACTAAGAGATCCATTCTATATATGTGAGACGCATGATCTCAAATATTTTACATTGTTCTAATGTAAAATCCATAAAATGTAAGTATATTAAAACAATTAACGTATTAAAACTATTATCACAATATCAAAAAAAAAAAAAAAAAAAAAAAAAAAAAACTAAATTCGATGAGAATAATATCTATTACTTTGTAGGAAAAAATTTGTTGCGTCTCATATTACTTCTATGCAGAAAATAATAATTTATGATTTGATCGCACGATGCACTAACTTGTGTGAAGAATACAAATAACACTATATGAATAAACGTATAACCAAAAGTAAATTTATTTGTACTTGAAATAATACGTTAAACAAAAAAAATATATATATATAAAATACTATACCAAATTCCAATTTAAAAAAAAAAGCTGGCTTACAAAAGTGTATGTTAACTGTGACATTAACTCTTTCTCTTTTTTTCTATTTACATTAAAAATAATTAAAGATTTAAGTTACGAATACAAATGGTATTGTCTTATTGTATATGCTAAATTATACATTCTATTAAATATTTATAAAAAAAAGTTTGTTGTTATAATCTTACAAAGATCATTGATTTAAGCATTTTAATTCCTGCTAAATTGAACGTTTCTTAAATGAGAAGTTGTCTTGTTATTTTAATTCCTTTTTTCTTCTTTGGTCACAAAAAATTGTACTCTTGTGTACCTTACATAACTATACTACTACACTTAATAAGAAAAACTATTTTAATGAAAGATAAAACATGTTATCTCTATTATTGTATCAATGAAATGGTTTCTCTTACCGATTCTAATAAAAAGCAAAAACATAATTTATACAAAAACAAATTGCATGGTTCCTTTTCACATCATAATTAAAAAAAAAAAAAAAATTTAAATTAAAAAAAGAAAATGACTGACTTTAAAAGTTCTCCGTGCGTTTGAAAGACAAAAGCATAGAATGTATTATGAGAACCATCATCTAATTGAACTTTTAAGTATAAATAAATATTGTATGAATTTGTCTAGAAAAATTGGAATCAATCCTATGACAACATCCTATAAAACACATATATAGCTTACTTATCTTATAAGCTTGCTACTAGAGAAGAGTCTTAATTCAATTAAATTATTTCAACATAATAAAATATAACATTATTGTTTGTCATAGATATGGCAATTTCACAGCACGTTAACTAAACAAATAGGTCGTACAAAAATAAATAATTTTTTTTACTTAATACGCGAAAGACAAGTAACAATGAATTAGATATGTATATATGTATATATATATATGTGTATATATGTATACACATATATATATATACATGTATATATATATCATATGATTACAAATAACTCTTAATGTGCTAAATGGATATTTCTGATAAAAAAATTATTTATAGGCTGTATCTCACCGTACTACAAAAATCTAAACTAATGCTCTAGCATAATAAATATATTTATAAGCCAGTTTTTATAAGAATTTATGGAACATTGATTATCGTTCAATCACTTCCAAGACAGATTCACAACTACGAGCACTTTTATGTTTTATCCATATTGCAAGCACGCAGAAAGCAAGTTACTTCGATTCTACTTAAGCAAAAAATTATATCGTCTTTTGCCAATAGTTTATACTGTGCACTGACTGGTGTGACAAATTCAATATTAGCAAAAGTCAAAAGATATTTGTGGATGTACGTATCGCTGATATATCATATTTTCACTTTTACATATTAGTGTGCTTTGGAATGTTGATGAATTCAAGCACAAAATATTAATCGTGAATTCACATAATCACACATACGATTGATTCTCTTAGTAATAAATATTAATTTGTAAAAAAACGATAATATCTTTTATGACATGTAAGAAGATAAGAGTAATATTTATCATGTTCTTGTATAATATCACTGAATTGCACCAGTCAAGAACACTACAGTTAAGTATAGGGTACAAATAGTAGCTAATTGTAAGTGACGATAGTTTCTTATATTACGAGCAGAATATTATTGCTCCGGTAAGAAAAGATTATTTGATTAAACCATCTGACTTTGCATAAAATGGGCCTCAAGCTTAGGTAATTCAAGAATTGGCTCTCTCCAATATGCAAAGTTACTGAATTCATCTGCAGCTTCCTCACGCCAAGCTGGGAAGAGATGATCTACTATGACGCTCATGTTTGAATATCTGTAACAAAAAAAGAAATTAGAGATACTACAAATATATATGTACATATGTTTTTTTAGTAATAAAATCCATGATATCAGAGAAAGCAGCTCGGATGAATTCCATTTTGCAATGTAAGAATATAACTGTAATGATAAATGTGCACGCAGTGATCATAATAAAACTTCTTGAATGTGATATTATGAGAATGAATATCCTATAACCCATTAAAATTTTATTAATCCGTTATTGATATTCCTAACGTTGCGTCATTAAATATATTTGTTTTTTATATACTAAAAATTGAACAAAAAAATTAAACATATAAAAGCTATAAAACAGAATGATCGCATAATTCAAAAGAAAAAGCATAATTTAAAAATGGTTAATAAATGAATAACTTATAACAATTAATATGTTGTGTTATTTGTTCTATAAAATCTCATGGAGTGTATCAAAACAGAAAAATAAATTAATAAAAGATCTAAAAAGAGATTTCTGACAATACATGAATCCTCAAAATAGATAAATATTTAGTGAACTATCAACAATGTAGATCACATGTTATAGATAGTGATAAACTTATGAATTCATGAACAGAATATGAACAATGTTTGCAAAGATGAAAGTTATAAAAGCTATAACAACAAAAAGCTACAATGTACCACAAGTGCTTACCCTAGAAATCATAAGAAGATACCAAGTGTGGCACAACCAAAATACCTTAAAATACAATGACACAATACTTCTAAATAAACAATGTGATGTATGTTTTCAATTTAAATATAACTGCTTTTGGAAAATACTATATATATATATATATATATATATATATATTATATAATAATATTTTCTGCATTAAACAAATATTAGCAAAATTTGTATCATTTTTAAATACTGATTTCTGTTTATATATTCTTATAAGAAATAATAAATAAATAAAATATAAAAAATTCTATATATCAGAATTTCATGCGATACATTCCCTGGGATTTTACTAGACATAAATGGTATATGTATAATATATATCTACAATATATATCTATGTACTACCATTGATTGTATGGGTCAGGTATAATAGTGATTCAAAAATTAAAATTAATTCACTGTGCTGATTTCCAATTATGATAGCAAGTATTGAGCTAAATGAGTTTCTAAATTGATAATAAAGAAATTTACTAATACTATAAAATTCTTAACTATTTTACTAATAATCCTAATTCTAATTCAATTCTATCTAAATGGTTGTGTCATCATCATTGGACGTTTGACGTGGGCAGTGGTGGGAACAACTCATTGACGATATCGCACTGACACGCGTAGCTGGAATCACAGAAATATCCGCCCTGTCAAAAACCTATCAATTTTTTTTCCCCCCCCCACATAACATATCATTCTTTTATTAAGTATGACAGGACAAACCATTACTATGCAAATACAAAAACATCCAATTTTACGTTAATGTTTTTAGCCACATATTATCACAATAGAGTCGTATATATATTGTGTTATACAAATAAGCTGTAAAAAAAAGCTGATTAACATTAAACGAACATGAAAATTAGAAAATTAAAAAAAAAATTAGTTTATGGGAACTCTGAATATCTATCTGTGTAAAAGCTGAAATTAAATGATGTGATTATTTCTTAATTAACATTCCGTTTAAGATGTATTATTAATTGATGTTATGATTTATCAGTTAAACAATTTTTAAGCAGACAAATTTATTAATAGATATAAAAAAAATATATATATATATAGTACCAAATATATTACTTACGAGGATTGGAATGTTTGCGTCAACTCGTGTTTCAGTTCTCCTCTATGATTTATAGTAAAAATTCTCATAATAGGAATGCCTACAGCTCTATATGCCCAAACATCCTATAAAATAATATTCAAATCAATAATACAAAATTAAATGTGCGCCCGATAAGAATACATTTTATTATATCCGTAAATTCTTACATTAATACGGTTACCATAACCAGCATAGAATGGTTTAGAGCCTTCTGGAAATAGTGCTTGAATATCGCTGAGACAAGATATTTTAAATTCTTCCGGTTTCTTTTCAATAACTTCTCGATGGAATGCAGAAATTAAACTGGTTGGATTTAAAAGCAAAGGACCCTCAGGTAGAGACAAATCTCCCTGTCTAATACTTTTTAGATATTCCCTTGTGACTTTAGCCTGACCTATTGCTCTCGCTGAGAGATACAATAATTTATAACCATTGTTCTTAATCTTGGTAAATAATTGAGCAACTCCAGACTGAGCCCAATCCTTGCCAACTATTGGTAAAATGTGACCAAGAACGTCAGACTTTGTAATAGTGCCATCAATGTCTGAGATAACAATTTTATCATCCCATCTCCATCTATAGATATGACATTTACAACGAGTAGTACCTTGATAAGCCGTCGTAACACTGAACACTACCTCATTAGGGCCCTCTTTTAAATTCAAACTCGCCTAAAGGTAAAATATGTGTTAAACTTATTTATAAACACATTCTAATAGTATAAGCATTCTAATAGATAATTAAAAAAACGCACGATCTGTTCAGATGACAGTCTCAAAGTTTTTCGATATTTCTCAGTAGATTCGTAATACGATCTTCTTTCTATTGGTATTTTAACACCTTGCATATCGTTTTGATTGCTATCGGAATCTTCACTACCGCTATATCCTTCGCCTTCTCTCTCACATGATTTCTCAGTCTTTGTGATCAAATTATCAGTAGGTGTATTTCTTAATCCACGTGTTTCCATAGTTTCAGAAATAATCGTTGAGATTTGATCAGTCTTGAGATCAGTGTTACTAAGTAAATAAAGTAAATAATTAAATTCAATTAAAAAAAAAAAAAAAAAAAGAGAGAAAGAAAGAAAAGAAAAGAAAAAATCTCTTTTGTGTTACATACATTTCTGCAGATGGTATTTCTTCTATCGCATTTGCTTCTTTACACTCAATTACTTGCTCAGAATGTTCTCCAATTAGCGGACCATCAACTAAAATAAAAATTGAGAATATTGAATATACTTTATATAAAAAAGTAACTCTACTATATATATCTGATTTCAAATCATTATAGTCAATAATTTACAAACGAGATATGAGAAAGAGAGGCAATATTTACCTTGACTTATTTCTTGCGATTTTTTAGGTTGAGCAGTAGATCTTCCCCATGAAAACCATGAACTGTAACCAGTACGACCTTCAGCCTTTCCAGTACTTTGCTGTTTTTTATCTCCATGTATTAGCAATGGCATGCATTGTGCATATATATTTTCAATAGCATTCTGTGGTAGATGTCTTTGAAAGACAGCATATGTCATGACAATTGGACAAGCTGTAGTCCAATTATAATATTTATTATTGATTTTCACCACCAAATTAGGATTATCATATAATTTTGGATCGGAGCAAATATCTTCGTAATGAAGTAAATTCTGGTGAAATGCTTCTTTGGATGGACCATTTTCGCTATCCAAACCACCGCACAAAGAAAGGCTAATTTCAAAATTACTGTCAAATACAGAATTTTTAGGTTCTTCAAAATCACTATCTAACGACTTCGGGCCGCCAATAGCTCCTTCAACGCTGTTAGGACTCTGAGGAATGCTTGGTCCATTACCAGATTCAGTGTCTTCTTCATCTACTACTTTTGCATCTGAAAAAAATTGTCAAAAGAATTTAATCATTTATTCTTTCTAACATAACAGTATTATCTAATGTGTGTGTGTGTGTGTGTGTGTGTGTGTGTGTGTACACACACGCGAAGTCATTATTATTTGTATTAAATATATGTTAAAAGTACATTTTTTTTTTACATATGTACATATTTTTTTACTAAATTTTTTTTTAATAAAAATCAATAAATTTAATATACAGATACAAACTGATTAAAAATATCATTTATAAAAAACCGTTTATAATTAAATTTCCTAATTATTTAGAAAAAAAAAGAAAAGAAAAAAGAAATGGCGTATGCAGTGTAACAAGAATAATAGGTAGTAATTAAATGTTAATATATTAGTTAGTTTAGAACATTTATGTGTTACAACCAAGCTCTGTATACCTTTTACCACGGTTGCTCCACGATGAGATGAGGGGAAATATAGAGCAGCAATTTCAGGATCCAATTCATCAGAATTTAAATCACTAAGGTAAATTCCTTCGGATTCTGGATTATGCCTCACACGAGAGGTCTTCTTCATAAACGAGAACATACCACTGAGCATAGATCGATGCGCCTCTGCTACCATTAAAATAGCATTTAGCAAATTGTTAGAATTTAAGATTTTAATTTACAGAACATATAACATATAGTTTATATATTATGATGTGTTATATGAAATAGGATTATCACATATATTAGTTTTTAAGATGTAATGAATGAGGATTAAATATTAAAAATAATATCAATGATAACGTACATCTGATTATGTATATTAAGATTAAAATAAGAAAAAATAAATAAGACATATTTCATTCTTATTTCAATAATTTTACACGTTCATCATACTTACTATCATTGGATTGAGGAGTTACAACTGAAGAATTTACGGAATTTCTATGAGATGGATGAGTGGAATCAGATGGTGGGCTAGGTAATTCGCCCCATTTCCAACTCTGTTGATGAGCCTTATCATCTTCTTGTTCACTACCTTCTTGCGTGATTTTACGCATTTCAAATTCTGTATCTGACTGTACGGGTGAACATGGCCTAGAATCTTGGTTCCTTTTAATAACGTTTTAGAAATATTAATAATGTTCCTTCTAAATACTGAAATTTATCTCATGTTATATAAATCATGTACTTACTTTGTAATTTCTGTATCACTGAAGAAATGAAAGTCAGTTTCTGGACGTTTTTCCAAAATTTCTTCAGTAGAAGTTAAAAGACTTGGAGAGTCCTTCTTTGTATCAATTTCTGCCACTGGACTAGGTCCCTTTAAGGTCTTTAAAAAATATTTGTATAAATAAATAGATAAATAAATAGAATAAAAAAGAATTGTATTTTTACATTGATTTCTTTTCTATTACTTACAGATTCACAGTGAGATTCTTCAGTAGCAGTAATGTCAGTTTCACTCATTTCAGTTTGGCTGCTGCTACCATTACTCGTTTTTCTTTGCGATCCCTTCTTTCTCATGATGCTCTTCCTCTTTCTCTTTCTCTTAGTAGAATTATTCATTTTGGATTCTTCGCCAGTTTCATCTCTTGAGAGTTTCTTATTCGAGGATGAATTTGATTCGTCACTTGACTTTTCTTTACTGCTTCTCTGTGAATCATCCATTATAGGAATAAAGTCATTAGTAACAACACCAATTTTACGAATCCTCTGCTTATTAAGACATGAATTTGATTCATAACTTGATTTTCCTTTCTCATTATCCTGCGAATCATTAGATATAGGTATAAAGTCATTCTTCACAACACTGATTTTACGGATTTTATCCTCAGATGTAACAGCTACAAAGGATTTTGGTACAGATGCTATAGGCTGTGAATCATCATCATTGATACCATCCATATCAAAAATTTCTTCTTCATCAGTCTTTAATGTATTAGTTTTGTTCTCCCATTTTTCATCGTCCTTTTGTTTCCAGTCACTTAACAATGCTTTCTCAAACTTATGCCTTTGTTCTGCAGGAAGTTCCGGAAAGTTTTCCTTAAACAATCTTTCCTTTTCTTCTAACTTTAAAGCGGAATATTGCTCACGAATCATCTGTTGCTTCTGCAAAGTAGATATAGTACCAAAACTTTGTTTAAACATTTCATCTCGTTCCTCCAGTGTCAAAGATGCAATTTGAAGCCATTTTTCACGATGTTCCGCAGGAAGATCAGAGAACTGTTCAATTAAAAATTTCTCTCTTTCTTCAGGCGGCAAAGCAGACATTTGTTCCCATTTTTCTCGCTCTATCGATAGAACCGAATCTATGAGTATCTTGTCCCTCTGCTCTTGGGGAAGATCAGATAACGGATTAAATCTATTTGATGGAAAACAGTTGTCATCGGGAATTGGCGAACAAGCCAAGTGAGGTGGAATTTCTGTGTCCGTAGGTGAACCGCTTGAACTCACTTCTTCAACAAAGAAAGCTTCGCCGGAGTCTCCCAGTTTCATATGGATTTGTCTTGGTTCTCCATTTATTTCAATGTCCACCTAAATAAAAAAAATATTGTAAATACGTTTCTTTGATGGAGACAATGCGAATGCCTTGATTAAATTTATATTCGTGCGATCATGAATTAAAAATAATATGACATATTATCGATTGAAAGTATATTAAAAAGAAAAAGAAAAAGAAAAAGAAAAAAAAAAAAAGTCATAGTATATAATAAAAATACTAACCACTTTCTCTCTCGAACGAAGAACGCCGAGTTTGCCGAAGCGAACGTGAAACGGTGAACAGGTGAAAGATCCATCCGCTTGTTCGACGACGACAACGTCGATCGCACCAGTGAGCGTTGCAGCATTAATTTCATTGTAAAAGTCGCGAAAATTACTAATGAATTTCCCGATGTAGTTCATACTGTACATCTTAATCACGGTTTCGATCGTCGCCTAATACACGTTAAAAATTCGACGCGACACAACGATCGAATTCGAATAAATAATAAAAAGTTAGAAGACGATGACGACGACGACGACGACGACGAGATAGATAGATAAGTGTTTCTACCCTTTCACAAAAATTGAATACACGTTGTCAAGAAAAAATTTATTGAAAAGCAATAATTTTACTTAACCATGTTGAATCATCATCGTTAATTGATTTTCTCGGATATTCGTTAAAACAATAATGAATATAAATTATTTATTCTCGGATAAAATATCGACTTTAAATAAAAATCAAAATTCCCTTTTGTAAAAAGCACGTTAAAACGATATGCTAAACTGTCAAAAAGCTTGAATCGCGCGAAAATGATTCGCACAGCTGATTTCTGTTTAAAACAGCTCGGCTGCTATTCTTTTTTTTTATAATAGAATGACCTCTGAACTTGACAAGGGATACGATTTATCCGGTAAAGAGATAAACGCGAACGACGGTTCTTCCGAATTCTTTGTCCTTCGAAGGTCCGTTGAGATATCCGCTCGATCGAGAAGCAGACGGTTACCCGACTTGACTTTACGATGGGTCACGTGATCAACGTTGACCATTCGCGTTAGCGTATGGCTTGGTCAATAAGCTGCACTATCACGTGACACTTCGCTAACGCTTAGCGCGTCTTTCGAATCTCCTCCAATACCTGGAACAAAGCGATAACATTGATTGAAACCAGATACGCAATAAAAAGAATATCGAATTTCGTTCGATACATATATACGTACATATATACATACGTATGTACGTATGACATATATATAACATGATTTTTATATAAATTTTTATTATTATTTATATTTAATAATATTAAATATAATATAGAATATATATATATATATATATACATCATTTTTTTTATTTTTATGACATTTTATATATGACTAGTCGAGCAAAATTTGTGTGTGTGTGTGTGTGTGTGTATAACATTTATCGAGCTAATGACGCAATGTCAAGTTGCTGTCGTAGAAAATCTTATTTGATACACGTCATACACACTGTGTCGAGTAAAATTATCATTCAAGAAAGCCCAGCGGAACATCACGGATCATAGCTCTTAAGAAGCCATAATGCTTGCTGTTACGTGAAAGGAGTAAATGACATTTATAGTTATATAAAGTGGGATCTTATCGTACGATCGTACACAGTCATTCGCGACACGAATGCTATTTTAAATTCAAAAACATGTATTTCCGTATTTCGCGAAATTATAGAGAAATTTCGAAAATTATAAGATCTCTTATTTTCATTAAAAAAGAAAAAAAAAAAAGGAAAACAAGTTGCGTAACAATTTGCAAATCATTCCCTAATAATAAAAAAAAAAAAAAAAAAAAAAAAATAATAATAATTAAAAAGTAAGCAAAATTATGTATGTAAAATTACATATTTAAAAATTCTGTCATCGAAATCAACAAATCTAATCAATTTGACATTTACCCGTGTTATTTTTATTAATGCAAGTCATGTAAAGATAAGTGATAGGATATGCGTGACTTATTTTACATATGTAAAATGGTTTAATATCAAAAAACATTTATATGCACACACATGCACACACACACACACACACACACACACACACACACACACACACACACACACACACACACACACACACACACAAACGTGTGTGTGTACATAAGTGCTTCATATATGAAGTAACTAGGAAATACATTTTCTAACAGATTACTTTAACAAAATTGATCGATGAACCTCCACGTAGATGGAATTCGTGTCCGTAAATGAAAATAATCTTGAACATTGTACCTTGCTCCTTAGTCATCAAGAAATTGCACATAATCGTATATTTACGTACATAGAAGGTGATTATATATATATATATATATGTGCATGAGAGAAAAAAAAAAGTTATAACGCGTTTATCATGTATAATGAATTCCTATCGTTTGTCAAAGTTGAAAGGATAATATGTGTACTCTTATAACAACATTAACACTGTAATCTTTGTTTAAAGTTGCGGATAACAGTAGAAGAGAAAAAGGTCGATCGCTTTCTTGTAGATTGCGCAAAAGAGAACGTAGAAAACGAAACGGCCAAACGAATGAGGTAAACCTCGGACATTGAATAAGGTTTTCGTTCCATTGAAAAATATATTTTCATAACTGCACATTTCTCGCGAATTTATAATCATTTATTTATTTATTCAGATTTGATTTCAGGAAGTTGAATTTTCAAGTAATAAGATATGATTCAGCTATCTTATAAATTATTCATAATTGTACACGCATATATATATATATATATATATATATATATTAAATATCATATATTTATTTTAATTCTTTATTAAAAAATTTTCATTATGTTGTTCTATATACCCTTAACTAATACGTTTAAATATCATATCTATTTAATAAAATAGTTACGAGGAATTGTAGAGCATGTTAGTGTAATATCACTAAATGTATATAATCAAATGTATTTATTTAAATTCTAACAAGATGCACATTGCACGTGTATACGAATAAATACGTAAATATTTCAAAAGATGATATTCCTAATCCATTGAGAAATAGTCCTCTTTCAGAAACATCTCTAGGGAAATAGAAGTAAAACTTTCGATTAATTGGCTTCGAGCCATCCTCCTGTCCGTTCGAAGCTCTATTCCTCGAAGTTTCGAGAATAACGAGAGACTTTTGACAAAATATCGTCGATCTTACGTAACAAACCACGAACGATAAAGAACTTTTGCAAGGGCCAAAGCGAGACTGACAGTTGGATAATATTCAAGAAACTTATTCGGGCTTTGTCAAAACAATATATTAACTTCAAAATTATTTGGAAATTTCCGACGCGATATTAGAGATTAGATCTTCTTTTCTCGATTTTTTTTTTTTTGACATTATATATTATTTATTTCCATTTGTAACATTTTCAGATATCACGTACAATCGAGAATAATGTAATAACAATTGTAATGAAATAATTGAAAAAAGAAAAAAGATAGAAAAAGGAAAACAAAGATCGTAAACAAATGTTAACGTACAAAAATTGTACTATATAACACTTCTATGTAACTATCGTAAACAAGTCTTAATCACATTATATATCATGTCGATTGAGATCTATTATTTTTTTCTTGTCACAATCAATGTAAACATAAACAAGTTTATTATATTTTATGGAAACAAAAAGAGCTTGATAAACACTTGTTTTATTCATTCGATCAAGATTTATGGAATAATAATAATAATAAAAAAAAAATATGTTTTGCAAATATTAATTATAGAATTTAAATCGTTTAGTTTCCTGATAATCGATTCTACACAATTTTGATTCTCTTTGTTTTTTCCAAAGTGATCACACTTTATATTCATTGTCTCTTTACGGTATACATATCACATGAATGAATCACCCGTGGGAAATCGTTTTTCTTAAAAATTGGCAAATTTTCTTGGAAGATTGCCTATTGACTATTAAGAATGACCTTCAGTTTCACAAGTCAACAAAAAATATACAAAATTGGTATATCCATTATCCTTTCTAAAAAAAATGATTTCAAAGAAGAGTCGAGATGTTTTTTTTTTTTTTTTTTTTAACTTTCTCTTCCAATTATTTTTACGTTTTAACAATCATAGAAATGAATGTATTAACAAAAATAAAAATATAATTCTTTATCATATGTACAATTTTAAATTTCTAGAAATAAAAAAAAAAAGAGAGGACTGATAAAAAAAAGTTAAAATTTTAATGAAATACCTAATTGACTCGATAAAGAAAATAAGATATCCGATAAAAAAGGGAAAGAAAAAAAGAAGAAAAAAGAGAAAGAAAAAACAATTTTGT
This sequence comes from Vespula pensylvanica, assembly GCF_014466175.1. Taxonomy (NCBI): domain Eukaryota; kingdom Metazoa; phylum Arthropoda; class Insecta; order Hymenoptera; family Vespidae; genus Vespula; species Vespula pensylvanica. The sequence continues at coordinate 2,174,493 of NC_057692.1, read as the reverse complement.
TTAATCATCAATGATTAATCTAATTTAGATATCACTTTTTAATCAATACAAAGTCCAATTTAAGTTTTATTTGGTTCCTGTGCATTCGTACATTAGCTCTATATATATGTACATTTTATTTTTGTACACGTATGGATGTGCGCGCGCGTTCGCTCATGCGTAATAATATCGATCGGCTATTACGTCACTAACGTTCAACATACAATGCACATAGAATCAAATTGAATAACATAAATTCATGTGAGAACAACGACACATGTCGTTGAATTATATGAATTTTCAACTAATTTGAAAATTTAATTTGCGCTTTGAATTTTGTCGGAAAAAAATTTATTTTCAAACTTTCCTGTTCAAATTTTATTTCGACAAAATACAGATTTCTAATTTACTTGTCTTCTCGTAAGAAGATAATAAAATTTTTGTCATGTTTATTCCTCATTTTCCCGAGTTCTATTTCATCCGAATTTATTACAAATTTTCAAACTAATTTGAAATTCAAAATTTTCTTTTATCTAATCCTCGTTTTCGAATAATATTAAATACATTTTGAAAGATAGATTGATATAATAAATAAATCTTTCTTTTTTTTCGTTTTATACATTCTTCTTCGTTAAAATATTTCATGGAAACTCTCGTTCGAATTATAAAATTATTTTTATTATATCTCTTTAATATTTCAAGAAAGTCATTAACATTTTGTCTATTAATTTTCTTTGTTATTTCGTCCGTGAGAGTTTAGCAGTACGTTATCGAAAGAGGACAAAAGATTTTACGAGCGACCTATCTCGTGAATCATATTATCTGTGTACATGTGTAAGTATGTTCTATAAAATAAACTTTATTGACTATATAAATATCTTCCGATAAATATGTTATCTCTCTGAAGATTTTAAATAAATATCATCAACGATACCTACAAATAGTACATAAATAATTATTTTAATAAAATATTTTACTGTTATCTGGCTATCGCTATTTTGGTACTCCTTATTTCTATTAATAATACATTAAAAAAATATATAATCATTGATATAGAACTAATAGAAATATTTATTACAGATATTAAAAGAAAAAAGAAAAAAAAAAAATTCAATGAATTTTCGATATTTTGAATACTAAAAGAGTTATCTATGTAGAAATATATAGTACGAAGCTATATATATATATATATATATATATAAATGTAGTAATATAATAACAAATGTATATATCACGAATGTTCTACTCTCAGTAAAAATTCTCGGTAAAAAATAACTAAAAGTTTTAACATTATGTAACCCATATAATAACAAGTAGATAACACAGAAAAATTTATTTTTATTACTTGCCTTACAAAAATAGAAATTTTATATTGCAAATATTATATAGGTGATATACATAGAATACTTGTAATTTTATATTTGAAAGGTATATTTGAATTAAAATATAATTATGATAAAAATAAGAACAGATTTAAACATCTTACTTTTCAATCTTAACATCTGAATGAATTTTATCTTTGAATATATTCTAAAGGTTCACAGAAAATAATTGGAAAAAAGCTCTTTTTCAATTTTATAAAGACAATTAGATATTTCAAAGACTACTAGAAATAAGAAATTATTCACAAAGCTCAAGAACTTGTTTGGTACATATCCAACCTGATTTCTTGACCATGGACCTGGCACTGAACGTAGACTTTAGACTATTTTTGATTGTTACTTTTGGCCATTGAGATAATGTTCCCCAACAACAAAGTAGTTAATATGTATATATATATGTATATATATATTGACTAAAACTTTGTCAAATTTAAACTCATTAAATAGAACATATTTACTTTGAGATTAAACATCTTTTAATAACATTAATCTATTGTTATATTTCTTTACTCATATTCATAATCTTTAGTATATTTAATAAGTAGTATATATATAAATATATTATATATATATATATATATATATATATATATATATATATAGTATATTGTATACACAATAATAAAAAATAAAAAGTATATGTAGATATATACATATATACATATATAATATTTTTATATTATTTTATGTATCGATTACAGTGGTCAAAGTCATATCGAAATCTACCGCTATATTGAAATGAGTTTGATAATGAATACACTTAAATATTAATTTTATTTTAACATAAATTATTATAATCACGTTACGTCAATGCGTTTAGTCAATCTTCCACCTTTTAATTCTTCAATCAAAAATGGAAGGAAGTTTTGAGAATCGTCCTTGAAAATCTCGAATTAGCACTATTCCCACAACCACAAATAAGATCAAAACTATTCGAAAGAATTTAATTGGCGCAAACCGAAAACGAAAACGAAAACGAAAACGAAAACGAAAACGAAAACGAAAACGAAAACGAAAACGAAAACGAAAACGAAAACGAAAGCGAAAGCGAAAACGAAAACGATTGCAACGTCGTGTTGAGACGTAATTATGTAATTATTAACATAGTCATTAAAAAGTTGAAATAATAAAAGGTGCATTATGACGAACGAGCAATAAGATTTACTTATGTTACACCCCACTGGTTCTCAATCTTTTATATAATTCTCATGAAAACGTATATGTAACTATAAAAAATATTATAATTACAATATATCAAGAATAAAATAAAAAAACAAAAAACAAAAACTAATTTTGTGTTAATAAACTATATTCAGTGGGAGAAATACTTAAGTACTAGTACAGTAGAAATACAAAAATATATTACTACTGTACGAACTATTAAATACTCACATTGTATGTTATTAATGAATACAAAAAAAAAAGAAGAAGAATTTAACAAGTTTTACAAAATTAAATAAAAAAAAATCTTCGGCATATCGCGATTGTACTACACGTTGAGAATCTCTGTCTTGAAGAAATCATTTCGTATGGAAATGATCGTAGAGCGAAAGTTATCTTTATATATGCGTATATGTATGTGTAAATCGTGACTCTAAGTAATATCTAATGATAATCGTCTAAGTTATGTGTATAGATATAATGCAATGACCAGTAAGTACTTATAAATACTCAGAGTTCCGGGTTTCTTCCGTAGAAATTCTTCGAACTTATTATTCTAAATGATATTCCAAATTACAGTACAGTCGGTTGATTTTTTCTCTTTTTTTTATTTTTTTTTTTATTTTTATTTTTACTTTTTTATCTCTCTTTTTTTTTTTTTTTTAACGTAGTATAACGTACAATAGAACTGTTATAGATAAATAAGTTGATTTATATAAGAAAATAAAAAGTCAAGACTTATCTGTATCGTACTACGTCATTTTCTAAACATCAGTAAATGCGATAACTGATACAAATAAAATTCTATTATCGCATTTAGTAAATTTCTACATGATGATTTAATCGATCACCTTAACACGTAATAGAGATTTTAATTCTATGATCAAAACGATCTGTGATTTACTTGACACTAACAACCTAAATGGAGACATTTTTTTATTAGTTTCTTTTTTTTTTTTTCTTATTCTTATTTTTATTTCGTTACATTAAGATATATATATATATATATATATATATATATATATATCGTACTTAGGTATACGATTGTAAAGATAAAACGGAGAGAAAGTGGGAGAAAAAATAAGAGAGAAAAACAATTTATAAAAATTCATCACTCCTATGTAATATAAAAATTCACATATCATATGTAACGCATTGAGAGAAAACATGTCACGAATTGAAAGTTTAGACATTTTTCTTTTTCTTTTTTTTTTTTTTTTTTTTTTAGAAAAAAAAACGATTCAAAAAGCAATCATTCATTTCAATTGCTCGATAAAAATTAGCGTGTTAATTAAAGAGCAAAAAGAAAAACTTGTGTAAAACGTTAAATTGTATTTCGATCGTTCATACGCTTATCTACAAATATAAATCTTACCTTGTGTAGTATTTTAGTTCTGGAAGTTCGTCGTTCGTTTATTCGTCGGTTCATTCACAAAGAACGACAAACTAATGAAACGAACGAGTGTACGAGTGCGCGTGCGTACAGAAAAAGAAAGAAAGAAAGAAAGAAAGAAAAAAAGAAAAAACTTACATCGCACATTGCGTCGAAAAAGAGAGGGGTAACTAAATAGCTCGATGCGATCTTCAAAGTAGCGAACGCGTTGTGTTGTAAGTTGTTATGTCTTCCAGCCACGTTTTTATCGAAGGCGATTGTCCTCGATGAACGTTTAAAAAAAGAAAGAAAGAAAGAAAGAAAGAAAGAAAAAATAGACGAATACTATCGACAATATTGTGCAAGAAAAAAAGGTCTTCCTCTTTGTCTTCTTTTCTTAAACGAGCACTATCTCGAGAAATACAACCAGAAAAAAAAAAATATATATATATATATACATATATATCGTAAAAACACATGCGCGTAATACTACACGTGGTTAACGTTGTTTCTCAGTGTAGTAGTGCGTTATAAGAATAAAATAATAAAAACGAGAAGAATTTGTTTGTAATAAAGCGTTCTACGAAGAAAAATAAACGAGGACAGAAATATGACATATACACATCCGTCTCCGTCGGAGGTTCGGATCTGACTGACGCTAGAAACGAAGATAGACGGAACTATACTGATGTGAAAGAGATATACAGAGAGCTACGCGCTTTAGGTTATGATTCAGAAAGTTTTAACGTCACACAACAAGTTATCCGTCGTATTATATACGTATTCACCTTACCTACATATACAGACCAATGTATTACATAGATACGCACGTAGTAAACACGAACAAACGATGGAAGGTAAATAAATACATAACAGAAAAAACGCGTGATAGGTTTCGTAAAATTTTATGCTTCTGATTGGTTGATACGACTCGGACCAGAAGGCGAGCCTCCGAATAATAAAAGAGAAACGTTGATAGGCCGGTGAGATCGTTGTCCTAGATCCATTCTATATCACGCGATTAAATAAACACCACGTGGATCAAAAAAATTGTTTTCTTTTTTCTTTTTCTTCTTTCTCGTTTGTTTGCTTCGTCGAAAAACACGATGATAACAAACTGGAGGTGGAAAAGACATTCCTAAGTGACGAATCAAATCAAATACGACGATTCAATTTACAAGTTTTTTTCTCATTTTTTAATCATGTTTTCGACAATATGGTCGTATATACGTACATATATACGTATATACATACATAAGATATGATGATATGAGAATTTGAACAATATTTAGTATTTGCCAAGAAATAAATAATCAAAATACGTATGTTTGCGTATAAGTATAGATTCAAGAAAAACATCTCTTTCGAAATTATGAAATATTTATTCGTTTTTGTTGTTTTTTTTTTTTTTTATTATTATTGATAATCAATGAAAAAGATATAAAAAGAATTGTATTCTTTATTCATTTAAGAACAATGGTATTACATATAACCATTATAATTTCTTGTTAGATTTGTATTTATCTGTTTAATTGATAGAGCGAATTTGAAAAACTATCGTTGTATGAAAGAGATCAATGAACGCATAAGAACTCCGCGAGATAATGACAAACATGATAGATTTTATTTGTCTAATTTTTTATTTCCATTCCAATAAACGAAACAGAATTCATCTAGTCATTTATTAATGTAGATACATGCTATATATACTTACGATAAGAGTGACGTACTTCGTTTGGTGTTTGCTTCTTAATTCACAATATGTTATTACTTCGTATTATTAAATCGAATGATGAATGCAAGGATCTGTTATTCAAGATAAAATTGAGTCAACTATGTAGCCATTGAATCGCATTGACCACCGAAGTCAACACTCTTCGTTCTTAAAACATGTTTATACCGATTTATAGTACGGTTCATGTATTATGTATGTCTGTAATAAAAAAAATGTGATAGAAGAAATCTGAACGATTTTCTGAACGTAAAGGAACATATTACGTTGTGTTCATATATATATATATATTTTCGTATTACATACACACACACACATATATATATATTAAATATATGATATATATATATATATACATATATATACCCATGCATTTATGTATGTATGTATGTATCTATGTTTGACTTTTAACGAACAACCTCCTTTTATGTCAATATTAAAGACAGCTGCGCAATTCCTGATAAAAAAACTATCGATCCAAGAAAATATAAAATATTGCAATATCGTTATAAAATATAGGGAATAATCATGTGCTTGGAAAATTTTTTTCTTATCTTCCAACTAATAAATTAATAATTGTATCAGCGTTGTTTCTCTTTCGATCCATTATAACCTAACTTTTAGTCGTGTGTATTAAAAAAATTATATAACGCGAACTTTGTACTTATGTATAACTTATATTTTAAAAAAACATGGGGTGGGGGAGGGGGGGAGGAGGAGGAAAAGAAAAACAAGAATTAATAAATTTGTGCTGATAGAATGAGATCAAGCTTAATAAATATGCGAAGTGTGGAACTTTAAAATTACATGGTCATAATAGAGAGTTAGAAGGTTATGTAGTTTTAATGGGATTACACATTTTTGCACTTATACGAAAGTTATGAAACGTATGAAGATTTATTATTAAAAAAAAAAAAAAAAAAAAAAAATGTCAGTGATTCTCAATCTATTCTGAACATTTTGCGTTACTTGTTACTGACCACTGTACACAATGTCGATGTAACAAATGATAAAGTTCAACATAAACGGAGAAAGAAGAAATATTGTTGTAACCTTTTTACTGCGCGCTTGTGAAATAACGTTCGCTGTGACGAAACGCATTGCTGACAACTTAACGCTGACGTACAGTGTTTACGAAGCTCGATATCTTTGATATTGTGTATATGATTGTGTATATAATCGTCAATTTTTTGACAGAGTGTGCATATATAAGTTCTTTATATGTACTGTGCTATATGCATTCTTCGAAATTGCATATATACATCGCTCTGAATAAAAACAAATTAAAAAGAATACATTTGTGCGCTCATATATACGGAAACTGTAGAACGTATAAAGATTTATTAATTCGATTGGTAAGTACTGAGATCTACCTTTTCAACTGTGCATTTGATCAATATGTAATTGGGCGGTTAATTTGTTTCAGTAAATTAATAAACGTTATTCTAGTGTAATATTGTAATTTATAAATTTCATAGTTCAAGTGTAAATAATGCTTTTAATTATTTTGATTTTATTTTTTATATAATGTAATATAAATGGAACATATAATGTTTATCATGATGCTATTTTAAAAGAAATAAATCTTAAAAAATATTGATATTTTTAATATAAAAAGGAATAGGATTTAATTTATAGATTAAGTGGTGCTGGCATTTCATCAGTTACACCTTTTAAAACGGCTAAAATATTTTCTGCTGTTATTTTTGCCATTTCTTCTCTTGTTTCAATAGTAGCACTTCCAATATGAGGTAAAACCACTGTAGAACAAACAATAATGTTTAAAATATATACATTAGATGTGTTGCTGTGCAAGCAAATAATGCATACCGCAGTTATCTAATTTTAAAAGTTCACTATCCAATGGAATTGGCTCAGGTGTCATAACATCCAATCCAGCAGCTTTAATCGTACCCTTTTTTAGAGCTTCTATTAATGATTTTTGATTAACAACTTCTCCACGACTAGCATTGATAAATATAGCAGATCTTTTCATTTTTTCAAATGCTTCAGTATTAAATAATTCTCTTGTGTTTGGTGTTAAAGCTATGGTAACTATAACAAAGTCACTTTCTTCTAGTAACTTATCTAATTCAACTTTTTCTCCATTAAATTTAGAAGCATCTGGTTTTATAGTTCTACTTGCATATAAAATTCTAGATACGCCAAAAGGTTTTAAGCACTCGGCTACTTTACATCCAATGCGACCAAGTCCAACAATACCAACAGTTGATTTTGATAATCCTGTACCACACATCCACGTCGGTGCCCAAGCTTTCCATTCACCTCTATAAAAATTATTTTATCATATAAATCTTCTAAATCTATTTACGAACTCTACCGTTTAAAATACCTATAGACTGCTTTATTTGCTTCCAATAATCTTCTGGAAGTTGCTAAGAGCAATCCTACGATTAATTCAGCTGTAGCATTAGTTAATATGTCCGGTGTATATCCAACTTTAATATTCTTATTTTTTAATGCTTTTAAATCTAAATGATCTGTACCAACTGACATTGTAGCAACTACTTGTAATTTTTCTCCTGCTGCATTTAATATTTCTTCATCTATTTTATCAGTTAATGTACAAAATATAGCGGATACTCCAGGCACTTTCGATAATAATTCTGAGCGAGGAATAGGAGTTTGCTTGTTCCACAAAACAACATCACATCTTAACAACAGATATACATAGATAAGATAGTAAATATATATATATATATATATATATATATATATATATATTGATTAAAAAAGATATATTACATATAAAGTACGAGTTTGAATAAGTTACAAATAATTACTTACTGTTCATAGAGAAGATTTAATCCTTTACCAGGAATATCCGGTCTTGTAATTAAAACTTTCGGTTTATTCGCCATTTTCATAAAAGTTGTATATAAAAATCTTGGGTGTATAATTTTTATTTCTAGAAAAATAACCTATTTTGATTTGAAATGTAATCGATCGATATAAAATGTTTTTGATTACATCTCAGATTTGATATAACTTATCATTTAATATTGTTTTTCTGATTAGACTGAAACGCTGTACCGATTTTAACCTATTCTTTTAAATTTCTGAAATGATTATATTTAACTAAATTTTAATACGTTTTGAAAAAGAATTTATCAATATATTGTAAATTCAATTATTAAACATATCTAAATAAATAAGTAAAAATATAACATCCATTCCAACTAACTTTTTGTCGAATTGCGCAGAATAATATAATTAAAATACATAATTCTTATGTTAACACTATTAATCATGCGAATTACTATCACTTTATATCATTTATATAATAAAAATCCATCGTGTACTCTAGACTAGTATGTAGTATGTTCTCTCGTGTGTATTTACACTCGTGTTCTCAAGAAATCTAATCAGTCATTGCGCAGTAGACTAATGCGCATACTCTTTTATGATACAACCAATGAGCTTTTATTATAAGAATGGCTGAGTATTATAATATCCAAATGCAAAGATTTGATTGGTTCGTTTTTTCGAAATTATTTAACGTAGTAAATGAACAGAAATTAAAGTTAATCTTTCGATCTTTTCTACTTTTTGTAATTGCTTTTTCAAATTGTTAGTTCTCTTTTTTTTTTTTTAATAATATAATAATTATTTTAATTATAGCAATTTCTGCATATTCTAAGCTTTATGAAAAATATGTACGAATATAGAAAATCTAAAGAAGACGAAAAAACACGATACGATGATCAAGCAAAAAAACTTAAGGTTAAGCCCTCTCCAAAAGCTAGTAAAGAAAAGAAAGCAAAGAAAAAAACTAAAGAAGATCAATCGATGTTTATTTTAAGTTTAGATCCATATGAAAAACCATTGAAATGGTGGGAAAACGAGCACGTAAAATACGCGTAAGTTTTTACGTTATTTATTTTTATCGCATAAGATCGATGACACATACACATATACAAAATATATATTTCTATGATAATAATAATAACGTTCAATTAATCGACAAAAATTTCAACAAGTATAATATTTATTTATATTTTAATTTCTTCCTTCTTGTTTAAACATATTCCTTAAATGAAACACGAATGAATTTATATTGTTATATTTATTTTTTGAAATATAAATAAAAAATTCAATTTCTCTTATTACAGTATAAATTACAAACCTGTAAAATCACGAGTGCAAGAATTGATGGGAAGTAACATAATACATTTAACAGATCGAGAGTACATGAAGATTTTTACAGACAATATTCGAAAGAGTTATAGAGACGCACAGATAAGTCGTATTGAAAAAAAGAAGGAATGGGTCAAGTCGATGTTTGGATCATTTATTCTGAAGGATAATATATAAGTCTGTAAAGAAATGTATCAGTCTTCTGACCGTATTATATATGCTGAGCATGTCGGTTGCTACGTCAACCGAATGCAACAACACGTGAACTATTTCATTCTGAATTCTTGACACGTGTAGATCGATTACTAACAATACGTGTAATATCTTAAGATAATTATTACAAAGATGAGCGAAAATATTAAATTTATCGTAGTAGAAGTTAATAAATTGTTAGAAAAAAATTACAATTTGATTGCTTTTAGTGCTTTAAATCCTGAGGACTTATTACAGGTAATAAAAAATACACACAGCTACGTACACACACATACACATGCTTACACATATATAGGGTGGTTCATTTAAGGTGAATCCATCTAAATACCTCGTTGAATTATGACGATGTAAAAAAATATTTTTTATATAATATGAATGCTAACAAAGAATTCACATACGAACAAAGTATTTTCTTTTTTTTTTTTTTTTTTCGAAGATTATTCGGATTTGTAAAGATTATCGAAGATTTTTTTTGCATGCGATCATATATATATTTTTATTGCATATTGTAGCTATTTAAAAAATATGTTCAAACACGTATAATGACATAATCATGAAGTAATCTTAAAAAAATTTTTGTTTAGATCTTAAGCGATGTATTGATAAAAATACAACAACAAGATGCACCAAAAATAGATATTAAAACTGAAACTCCCGAACAGAGTTCAGTTCGTATTCTTTCTGCTCTTCGTATACTTAAATATCAACCGAATTCTGATCCAGCTACTTTTCGGTAAAACTTCATTATATATACATATACACATACATACATACATACATATATATATATATATATATATATATATATATATATATATAGACACACACACACACACACACACTAATATAAAACTATAAAACTTCCATGTAAATACTTTTGTTTTCACATAGACAAGGAATCGTTCGAGGTGATACTGAAACAATATATGCAATTTTAACATGGTTATTAACACATAAAGATATAGTTCGTCAAAGAGCTTATTTGGCACGTTTCCTTGTCAAGGTAAAACATTTCATTTGAAATTAATTTTCTTATTCATTATTATTACTTCTTTTTTTTTTTTTAATTATTTGTTATACATTTTTATGTAGATCGAAATTCCATCAGATTATTTAGGAGATCCAGAAATCGCAGCATTGTACGAACAATATTCGAATATGGTCAATCAATTTAAAGCTATTCACAAGGAAAGAGAGATCGGTAAAAAGGTATAAACAAAGCTATAATAAAATAATTTTCCTCATTTCTAGTAATTCTCATTCGTGTTTAGAATTTCGAGATCGCCGCCGAGTTTACGGAAGATCTTAAAGCAATGGAAAAAGAAAAAGAGGTAGACAATTGACGAAGAAAATTAATGGAATATTTCGTTTTTCGATATACTTTTTAAAAATTAATATTTCAATATTTCTTTAGGCAGTTTTGTTACGTATCGAGAAGATGAAAGTTAAAGCTCAACCTGCACTTCATCTTTTGGATGCAGCTCGTGCTTTACGTATGGAAAAAGATCGAGAACGTGATCTTGCTTTACAGAAAGAACAAGAAAGCAAGATAATGTCTGGTTTGCAAGTATATACAATTTTCATTCATAATTTTCATATTTTATTTATATAACTTATTAGCATTTTTCATTTAACACGTGTGCATTTAAAAATCAAATCTTACTTTATAAATGTTAAATAATGATCAATATTAATTAGTATAGTTACAACGCATGAAGTCTGATTGATCTCATTTGCATATAGATATCCTTTCAAGGAATAGAACGTGAGTTGCAAACATTAAAACGAACTAGTGAGGAAATAACACCTCAAACATTAATACAACATCTAACGGACGAAGTGACCGTACAGACTGCAATAATGAAAGAGAAGTTAGCTTATGAAATTGAGATGAAAAAAAAACGAATAGCTGCTCTTATGTCAGTACGAGGATATTCTTATTTAGGCCAAGATCAAATAACAACTTTAAGAAACAAACTAGATTTAATAACGAAAGAAATTCAAGGATTAGTCGAAACGAAGGTAGAATGATATATTATTTTATTCTTTGTAAAAAAAAAAAAAAAAAAAAAAGAAAAAAGAAGAAGAAAAGAAAAAAAAATCGATCGATCATATATTATTATTCATTTAATTATTTTTTATTTGTAGATCACCAAAACTGATAACGATAAAATGGAACCGTTTCGTCAACAAGCAACAACAATATCAAATATGAAACGAAATGTACTCGAACGATTGGAGAATACAAATGATCGTTTGAAAGAGTTCCAAGCGAAACTCGAAGAAAAAAGAGAACAATCGAAAATCTTTATGGAAGAGATGGCACCTAAGGGAGAAGATTTGAAAAAATATGTGGCTCATTTAAAAATCAAAAGTGTTTCGTACAAACGTTACAGAGCAGAATTGACGGCGTTGAAAGCTGAAATTGGAGTATTGCAACGAACGGCTGTTATTCTTAAAGCACAGGTATTTGTATCATGATTGATAGAATAAATTATTTATTTAAAAAATGAATTATTATTATATTATTATTTATATATTTTAGGCAGCGTTAATAGACCAAGGAAATAAAAACTTAGATTTAGGAAAGCAATCGATTCCTGATAATTATACACCGGCTAATGCATTTTCAACAAACGTGCAATTATCCAAAATGATATCTGCACTACGTGTTAAACTTCTACCGTTATTAAATGGTATACGTATAAATTTATGATAACGTGTGGACTTTTATATTTTTAAATTTTTTATCTACATTATAATATTACAGAAGCGCAGGCGTTACGACAACAGTCTCGTGACGTGAAGGAACGTTATAGAAAAGCTAACACAGTTCAATCCACTCTAGAAACAGTTATCGGAAGTCCAACAGGAAATATATTATTTGAAATAAATCAATTAAAAGAAAAGATAGCGAAGGTAATACACACACGCATACACACATACACACACACACACACATACACACGATAAAAAATATAATACAAATTTTATGTAAAAGGATAAGGAAGAAAAAAGAAGGCTCGAAGAAGCATTATTAAAAATGAAAAATTTGGAACAAAGAATACAAAAAGAAATGGATGTAAGTTTGAGTATAGAATAATCATGATTAAAGCTATTTAAAAAATCGATAAATTTTCCTAGGCATCGTCAAGTTCCGATAATACTCGAAGTTTAAAAGATGAGTTGAGCGATTCGATTGCAGTCGAAGAAGAAATTATGAAAAATTTAAAACTTCAGAAGGAAAATCTAGAAAAAGATGCTGATAAAAATGAAAAGCAAACTCAGCAATGGAATCAAATTGCAGCGTATGTATATTATAATTTAAGAGATAATTATAAATAATCTCTTTAATGAGAACAATTATCTATATGAATTCCTTTCTCTTTTTTTTTTTTTTTTTTATTGTAGAGTATTCACTTGCAAAATTCAATATGCAGAAGATAGCAAACATAATGATGGCATTGTAGTACGCAGAGGAGGAGCTGAAACTCTTGTATTGCAATAATGCAATTTTATGTGCATAATTATATAATACTGTACTTAAAAAAAGAAAATATATTATTTTCGATTTTAATTATTATAGTTACATATTTTCAATGTAACTTAATCATTATATATATATATATATATATATATTTTTTTTTAAATAAATGACATATATTAATTACGTTAAAAAGAGAAATAATCTATTTTGTTGTGGTCATTGATTATTGACGATCTTAAATTTTGAACCTCGCTATACGGCGTTTTCTGCACAAAGAGAGAAAGAAAGAAAGAGAGAAAGAAAGAAAGAGAGAGAGAGAAAAAGAGAGAGAGAGAGAGAGAGAGGATTAGAAAAAATATAGGAGTACTGATTATTGATCGCCGGTACAATAGTGCGTCAGCGCAGACGGTCGAAGAAGCAACGGGCGTTCTCACAGCAGACGCGTACAATACATTGGTAGAGAGTTGACAGTTCATTTTTATTATTCTAGTGCAACGATAATACATACCACTACGTAGTGTGTTGATATGTCCGATAATACGTGTGCTATTTCCTGTTGATCTTTATTAGGTTTTATCATCGATGAGTTTAATGCAAATAAGTTTCTAAGTTATAAATAAGTCATTTAAAAAATCATCATACGTTCGATGAGAAGTTTGTCTCGACAACAAAAAGCTTGAAGTTATTTATAACAAATCATTAACATCTTTTGCGATTAGAATAATGTGAGTTCTTCTGATTTTTATTAATTTTTATTATAAATATATCTTTTCTCTTCTTTATTAATAATCTTACGAGTTAAGGATATCGATCTAAAAATTATGATATAATTTCTAAATAATATTTAAAATAAATTTTAATTACATAATTTATTAAACACTAATGTTCAATTATTTTTTTCTTCTGTTTAATAAGACAGGGATTACATCGGTTTTGCGACTCTTCCCGAACAAGTACATCGAAAATCAGTTAAAAGAGGATTCGAATTTACCTTGATGGTATTAGGCGAAACTGGACTTGGAAAATCGACGCTTATCAATAGTCTTTTTCTTGGAGATTTATACAAAGAACGACGTATCCCAGATGCTTCAGGTTTGTACGTACATATTTAATTGAATGCATGAATATATAATCTTTTGATATTTTATTTTATTTTATTAAATCATCCTTATATTTATTATACGGATTATAACAAATTTTGTTTTTAGAGCGCATTGATAAAACTACTACGATTGAAAAAAAAACGATGGATATAGAAGAACGAGGTGTTAGATTACGTCTAACGATCGTAGATACACCAGGTGAATCAGATAATTAATATAATAATTTTTTGCTATCTACTTCGAGAAGAAAAAGTTTACAAATTACATATTATTGTACTATTTACATATTTACGACAATGTTTTCTTTGAATATCAAGGATTTGGAGATGCTGTTAATTGTGAAGACACATGGAAACCATGCCTGGCATATATCGACGAACAATTTCGTCAATATTTCACCGACGAAAGTGGATTAAATAGAAAAAATATTCAAGATAATAGGGTACATTGCTGTTTATATTTTATACCACCGTACGGTCATGGGTAAGTAAAAAAAACACTAGGAGATTATTTTCTCAATGTTATATTGGTACTAATAATTGTAAAATATTTTCAGTTTGCGGCAATTGGACCTCGAAGTATTACGACGTTTACATAGAAAAGTTAACGTAGTACCTGTAATCGCAAAAGCCGATACACTTACAACACAAGAAGTTAAAAAATTGAAGGAACGAATTCTTGCTGATATAGAAGAACATGAAATTCAGGTAAACTTCATCGTTTGTTTATTTTATACTTTTTGTTTTTATTATTAATATATTATATTATATATATATATATATCAAAATTGTATCTATCTTTCCGTGTGTTTCGATGGAAAAAAAGAAAAAAAAAAAAAAAAAAAAGAAAAAAGAAAAAGAAAAAATGAAGATGTGATATCGGTAAAAATTGATTTGTATTTACATAGATATATCAATTCCCTGATTGTGATAGCGACGAAGACGAAGAATTCAAACAACAGGATAAAGAATTGAAAGCATGTATACCTTTTGCGGTCGTGGGTAGTTCTACCGTATTGGAAGTAGCAGGAAGAAAAGTTCACGGTCGACAATATCCATGGGGAGTCGTAGAAGGTGAACTCTTTTATGCTGGATTTTTCTGTTCTTTCCTTTCCTTTTCTTTCTTATATGTTATACCATCGCTTGCATAATACTATACGTACTTTATATAATAAAGCAGGTGTGTGACGCCGATGAAACAATGTAAGTGGAACAATCACGTGTATTATAATGATCAGTGATCTTTTTCGAACGGCAGTTTAATTATATCATCGAGCAGAAGAATATTTTCGCGTTTTAATATCTCTTTAGATATTAGGTGGAAATATTGAACAATTGGTTGAAAACGTTGTAAATGTTGTTCTGATAGGTTTTCGTTGTACTTTAAGAAAAAAGAGAAAAAAAAAGGAAGAAAAAGTAAAAAAGAAAAAAAAAAAGAACAAAGAAAAGAAAAAAGAAAACTTTTCAGTTATCTATTTAACAAAAATTATCGTATATTCTTCAACACTATAATTTTGATCATAGTCGAGAATCCAAAGCACAGCGACTTTGTGAAACTCCGAACAATGCTGATATCAACGCATATGCAAGATCTTAAGGACGTAACACAAGATGTACATTATGAGAATTTTCGGGCCCAATGCATTTCACAAATATCACAACAAGCAATACGGGAACGGAGGTATTTACGCATGTAAATAATTATTGTATTTCAGTAGGTACATACGTATTTATGCATGCTTACGATCATACATAGAGCGTTATCGATATTATCCGAGATGAAAATATTTGAAAATAAAATGAATTATTTGACAGTGAAAAACAATGGAAGAAATTTTTTATTAATACAAATAATTCCTTCAGAATTTTTCAATGAATATAGAGATAAAATTAATTGAAATATCTGACAATGAACGATAGTTATAAAAATTCTATTAAATTTAATTTAGAACAAGTCCATATTAAAATCTGTGTCATATTCGCAGTATATACGTACCACTTGTGAAACGAGTTCGATACAATTCTCTTCAGTACTGGTTCTATAAAACAGATTACAAACAACATTTCTTTGATCACGACGATGACTGGTATGGGCTTTGTGTAGTGCTATCACTGTGTAAACGATACAGTGAGTCTATCCTTAAAGCTTGATGCGTCAATGGAAAGAAATATGTAGGGATACTCTTTTAAGAAAACGATTATTTCCGTGAAAGTAAAAGATATTTATACGAAAAAGAAAAATTTACTACGTCAAAGTAAACTTCATAATAATAGTGAATTTGATAAAAAAAATTTCATAAAGGGAAGATCGCTTATTCATATGTTATCTCGTCATCTTATCGTTTATCATCTATCACGTGTTTTAAGTTGCACACGATCATTGGTTTTTCTTTTTTTCAATGGATCTAATTAAATTCATTGAAGGATATCGTATTTATCGTAAGATGATTCGAACACAATGTAATCGAACATGATCACGTAATCTATTGTACATATATTGAAATGATGAAAGACCTTGAATCGACTTAAATAACTTAAGACAATATAATTTTTCGACATTCTTTTCCAAATGAATATTAATTCAACGTGTATATATACACACATATATTGAAACTTTCTCCACGTAAAAAAAGAATTAAATTAACATACACTTTTAACATACATTATTACTACATATAACTATGCTTTGTGATTTGTTTGATTTTGATTTAACACGCTCTTTTCTCGGATAATGTATCTAACGCTTTATGTATTAGAATGACACTTACTTATCAATAGTTTGATTGTATGATTTCACATTATTTTTATGAGTCAACGAAATGAATTTTATCCAATTCCGATAATTATTTACGCTTAATCAATGATATTGTAGAAAACGGAGACGATTAATTTACAATAGACTTTCTTCTCTTCTATTAGAAAAATCGTACGTACAGACGTCATTTCTACGTTTAGTTGTTTTAGCGGCTAACAATAAAATTCACGGTCATCGATGTATAATTCAGATTATATCGTATCAGATAATAACAGCATAGTAATACATATATACATTATATATCTATATATATAATCGAAGAATGTATTATCAACAGTAAAAATAACAACGAGTCGGGAGAAAAATAAGAAAAAGAAAAAAATTGTATGCATCGGCGATGAATATTTTCGTTTGTCTTTCTTTTTTTTTTTGTTTTATTCAACTAATTACAATGTATAAAAAGGAAAAAAAAAAGAAAAAGAAAATAAATTACGAATTCATATACGCACGTATTATTATTTTTATTAATGAACATGTTACATATTTGTATGTATATGTGTATGTATATATATATATATATATATATATGTATATATATATTTTTTTTACAGTAAATTGAAAAGAGATTCGGGACCACATTTTGAAAACAATATATCTGACACGGACAGATTGCTCCTGCAAAAGGATGAAGAGGTAAGGATAAAAATGTATAATTTAATTTGTATAATTAATTAATAATCATTATAATAATATTTATTTTTAATTAATATTTATTATTTATTATTAACTACGTTCTATATTTTTATCGTCTTACAAAAATATAAGATAACTATAATCTCATTCATCGAATCTATTAATCACGCTTATCAGTCGATAGTAATACTTTGTGTTTTATTTTTTTCTACTTTCCAGATACGAAGAATGCAAGACATACTAGCACAAATGCAAGAAAAATTAAAAGCAACGGGACAAGTTGGAAATAACATCGGAATGAGAGGCAGGGTTGGAAGTCTCGGTAACGACTTGGACGTTACTGATGTAGATAAAAAACGAAGCAGTATTATTGACGTTTAAGAATAGCAGTTAGAACGGTAGATTATTTATCTTTGATTTGTAACAATGTTGGTAAAATGTTAACGTTGAACAAGAGCGACTTTTTTATACGACGTACGTTTTACATAACTTATTAATAAAATGATGATATATTATACGCACAAAAAAAAAACCAAAGAAAAAGAGAAAGAATGGAACACACACACACACACACACACACACACACACACACACACACACACACACACACATGTAGTTTGACTTTTTGTTTAATTCAATTTTTATGATAGAGAGAGAGAGAGAGAGAGAGAGAGAGAGATAGAGAGAAAAAGTTTTTAATAAATAATTAAATTTTTTGCAATAAATAGATTCTTTAAACAGCTCTACTTTATGATAAATATTTTCTAATCTCTTTAAGAAGAATTGAAAACAGATGAAAGGAAATGATAATGATATGATCACAAATTCTGGACTTTCCAACGGAGTTTCCATGGGACATGAGAAATTTCTACGCGACATGTAAAGAATATTATCTGACGATTCATACTATCTATTGACGGAAGTCTGAGCAATCAAACTATTGTTATACTGTATTAAGAATGTGCGTACATACGTATATATGTGTGTATGTATATATGTATGTATATATCTCCGTGGGTAAACCAATCTTGAACGAATGTAATTTCATACATGATAATTTCAAACTTATCACTTTCGTATACTAATTTTATGCATAGAAAATCAATGTCTTTTGTATTTTTATGTGACGATTCTTTTCTTTTCTAAAACATTAGTTCAAGTTTGAAATCATAAACTACAATGAATCATTTTTTTTTTTTTTTTTTTTTTTAAACACGAATAAAAAAAGAAAAGTATATCGTGAAAATTAAGAAGTGTCATTTTCTCTACAATCGGATTATTACATTCGTATCATTTAGTACACTTTCTTTTTTCATTCGGTGAAAGCAGAATACATATATGTCAAATAAGTTCGAAGTTGAACGATCAAGAGAAATTTCGCAGTATGCAAATACATTGTGCCATTTTCACAATACTTTTTATTTTCTTTCCACGATAACTCGTGTAAGATACAAAAAGTGAAAGCATTTGCGATTTAAGAAAAATATTCAAATCGTCGGATCGTTTGAGGAATTTAAACTTCTTGTTATATAAGTAATTGTAAGATCTCAAGAAAAAGATAAAAAAGATGTTGCGAAGAATTTACTGCACCAATTGTTTGGACTCGTTGGAAAAATAGATATATAAAGTTATATATGTGACGGAACTAATGAAACGTAAAAGGACTGGGAAATACCAGTTTTCGATTTTTTATCGCAAGGAAAAATCTTCCTTGAGTGAGTACGTGGTCCATAATAACGTAGTAACAGAAAGAATAAAGATTATTCGTTTTTATAAATTCTAATTTTTATCGATCTTTTATAAAAAGAAAAAAAAAAAAAAAAAAAAAAAAAGAAATAAAAACAATGCCACGTTCGAAAATTGAAATTAGTTGACAAAACTAAAACAAATTATTTCTTCTTATTAACAACTTTTTATCTATTTCTTACACGGTCATACGCAATGGAAAATTTAAATATTTAAAAGAAACAAAAATTTTTACCAATTGGAGGAACACATCGTTCGCGTAAATCATTAATATAGTTGATAACATAGAAGATAATTATATTTTTTTGCCAACAAATTATTTTTTATCAAATATTTATGAGGTCATTTCTTATATCTGAAAAATTAAAATATTTACGTGATAGGGAAGACAAGCGACGAAATAATGCTTATGCGTATTTCTTTTGTCACTTCTTTTTTATTTCATGCGAACGGAAGGAACTCTACGCTTCTTTTTCTAACACACATGGCGATCAGTGTCAGCGTGGAGGGGATGAAAGAGTCATGGAACGCAGTATTCGTGAGCGTATGTACATACACGTCGTAACGAACGAGTCAGTCGACTATTGGAAAGACCTCGTCTCGACGTCTTTCTCGTCTTTCTCTTGCGCGTATATATCTCTCTTAGACAATATTTAAAAGTTATATCTTTAAAATGGAAAATACGTCACAATATAATAACCCGCGAATTTTTTCTTGATAAAAAAGATATCATAAGAAAACGTTTGCGATATATAAATAAGACCATTACTCGTTCTACGTTAATTCAACTCTCGATTCAAACGTTTCAATTTGAGATCAAGATAGAGATCAATACCGTAAAGTGAAATTACCGTTCGACCCTGACCATCGTGAAATAGGACACGAACATTATTTTAGTTCTTCCTCCAGCGTGTGTTTTCATAAATCAGGGATATTAATTTTATTGTTTTTTTTTCTTTTTTTTTTTTTTTTTTTTAATATAAAAAAGATCGAGGATTGGAAAATAAATACAACGAACTATTTCTTCGATTCTACGTAAAATTGAAAGGAAATATTTCCTTTTTTTTTGTGAAAAGGTTAGTAAAATATTTTGTTGATATTGTTTTGATTGCACTCTCGCGTATCCTTTCTTCGTATCGTTTAATAAATTACTATAGTATTTACGGTAAATCGTCACGTTCTTATATTATTGCAATGATCAACGATGCATAAGGTACAATCAAGCATGGAACGTGACTTAAGAATAACTCATTCTTTTACAAGCTCTCTGTATCATCCATTCTACGTTCAAGGATCTTTTCCCTTGTTGCATATCAAGTTCGATAGCTAGTTATCTATACATGATTTCAATGTTATTCAATGTTATGTCAAAAATTTATTTCCATTGAGATTTCTTCATTTATACAATTTGATAACTTGCATTTTACACTTTTGATTAAAAATATTTTATCAAGTATCATAAAATGATATCTTGTATATTAATTTTTTCTTTTTTTTTTTTTTTCATAAATATTAATTATTAATTAGCCTCGTCATTGCTGCCAGCTGCAAACTGTATAAAAACTTAATTGTTATACAGTTAGAAAAAAGTTCAATGCTATATAATTAAACTTGTAACTAGTTAAATCAAGTTTAGAAAAGAATAGTCCAGGCTAAAATAGAACATGATACTAAGATCGGTGGCAAAGAACTAAGCTGACATTTAGAATGTTAAGGTCATCCATACGTTCGTATCTACTCCTTAAAGAAATATGCCATTCGAAAATATCATTTAATAGAGATTACGATCATGAATTACATCATCCTACATTAGCTGTATCCTAAACTAATTATAATTCGACATATTATTTTTTCGAACTGTCATCACATTATTCTTCACGTTCTGGTTTTTATTAATTCAACAAAAAAAGAAGAAAAAAAAAAGAAAGAAAAGGAAGAAGAAGCTATAAAAAATAATTTGTCCGTGTAATTTTAGAATAATACGAATCATTAAAACTTAATTAATATTTAAATGGATTATAATTTCTTAATATCTTTATATATAATGTATACATGGCCTTGCCATTTCTTTCTTGCGAAATATATCATCATTTAATGACATGTTTCGTCATTAATTGTGTCTCAATCGGAATGTAAACCTTTCAACTTTAAAAGACAATAAGCATTGTATTATTGCAATATTTGGTAAGCTTACGTATATAAAATCGATGAAAGATATAAGATAAAAGTTAAAATAAAAGTCAAAACGAAATACAGGATAGACATTTTCGTTCTCAGATGAGTCAAAAGATTCTAGGTAGATTTTAAAACTCAATTATTCCTTTCCGAGACTTTTTAAGCTAATTTTTTTTCAGATCGTAAAACTACAAACCTTATACAACTACAAGATTATAAAGCCTCGAAAAAAAATAATTGGTTTTTATAATCACTTAACATGTTTGGGCCGATCTAAGAATTTTTCAGTCAATCTATATATATAAAAAATATTAAAAAAATTTTCTAACTTGAAGTTAAAGTTCAATAATCCACATATAAAAGTATAGTGAAATCTATGTATAATGGTAAAGTCAAGGATGTTAGAAGCGATCGATAAAAGCATTATATTTTCATTTGCTTTGATTATAACGTTCTTTGTCTATTTTTTATCAGTTTGTATTAGAAACCATTTTTCGTATATTGAGAGAAAGAGAGAGAGAGAGAGAGAGAGAAAGACTATTGGTAAATTATAAAATTAATTATGCATTAGATCATCATGCATTTAAAATGTTAAATGCATTTAAAAGAGCATTATCGATTGTGATAATTGTACTATGTTTATTTCCTCTAAGCAAACTAATTTGACTGCGCAAACACGTCATTCCAAACAGATAGAGAACATGAATACGTTTCACGTTAAAAACAACTATGATGACAAAAAAGACTGTTGTTATTAACAAAATAAAAAAAAATATTATTTCTTTACCCTTCTTTTTTAATCAAAGTATGTAATTATATTCGTTTTCAGAAATGACGACTATTATAATATTCCTAGGATTAATAGTCCTGGCTAAATCGCAATTGATTTATCCGGATCAGTACGAATATACGAAGACTTCGATTTATCCAGCCTATGCTAATAATCAGCGACGATCATATTCAGCTGATGTCGCATACGCTGCATCAGCAGTACCAGCAGCACCCATGGTATATTATGCATCATCAGCAGCACCTATGGTATATTCCGCACCAGTAGCAGCACCTGTGGCATATTCCGCACCAGTAGCAGCACCTGTGGCATATTCCGCACCAGTAGCAACACCTGTGGCATATTCCGCACCAGCACCAGCAGTAGCAGCACCCGTGGCATATTCCGCACCAGCACCAGCACCAGCAGCAGCAGCAGCAGCACCCGTGGAATATTATGCATCAGGAGCAGCACCCGTGACATATTCCATACCAGCACCAGCAGCAGCAGCAGCACCCGTGGAATATTATGCATCAGGAGCAGCACCTATGATATATTATGCAGTACCACCACGATCCATAGCTTATTATCCATCATCGGCATCTATCGTAAATCAATTACCTAAACAACCGAAAGAAACTTTCTTATCTCCAGCCGCATCACAAATAAACATTAATACGATCGCACCACCGATTTCACCTCTTGCTCAGTCATTGCCATCAGATTGGGCTTATCGAGTAAGATTATATGAATATTTTCTCATTAAACTGATTTCGTTTCCTAATCGAAACGTTCGATTTTTCATTCATTTAAACATTATGTATTTTCTTCTTCAGGTGAATGACATCATCTCGAAAGGCGTCACGAAATTAGCTCTAAATATCCAAAACGTAATATACGCTAACAATCTG
This sequence comes from Vespula pensylvanica, assembly GCF_014466175.1. Taxonomy (NCBI): domain Eukaryota; kingdom Metazoa; phylum Arthropoda; class Insecta; order Hymenoptera; family Vespidae; genus Vespula; species Vespula pensylvanica. The sequence continues at coordinate 2,150,858 of NC_057692.1, read as the reverse complement.
GCATCAGTAAAAGACGAAAAAGATAATATAGTATTCTCGCCACTTAATATTGCTGGATCTCTCGCATTAGTTCATTTAGGATCAGCTGGAATAACTTTCGAAGAGGTGTCGAGAATCCTTGGACTTGCTGCGGGAGTAGACATTTCTACGCATTCAGAACTCGTTCATCAAATGTTCGGATTATTGATTTCCGTAGTTCATGAGAAAGTTCTTGAATCTACGAGGATCATAGACATTGCTAGTGCAATTTTCTTGCAGGTATGAAAAAAGCTTTTGGACTTTTTTGTTTACATAAAATTTCTTTTTCTTATTTGAAAATAATGTATACTTTTTTTAATGACATTATCAGGAAGGTTTTCCAATTCGACCAGAATTTAGGACAATCAGCGAAGATGTATATCAAAGTGCAGTAATGAATGTCGATTTTCGAGAAAGAGGAAAGGAAGCACAAGACAAAATAAACGCATGGGTAAAAGAAAAAACAAACGGAAAGATTTCAACTATTTTAAATGATGTACCATCAGCTGCCACGAAAGTGATCATAGCTTCGGCATTATATTTCAATGCCGAATGGAATAGATATTTTATAAAGGGAGCTACTGGTAGAAAAGCATTTTCCATCGAACCGAACCAACAGATCCTAGTTGATATGATGTACAATGCAGGAGATTTTCCTTTCTACGAAGATAAAAATTATGGCGTTAAAATTGTTGGTCTACCATATAAAGGATTAGATGTAAGTTAGAGATTTATTTGTTTTATTCATTTTGTACATCATACAATAGGATTAACATCTTCTTCTTATTTTTAGACTACTATGTATATTATGTTACCTAAGGCAGAAGGTGCAAGAGCATTAGGCGAATTTGAGAGGACACTGACACCAGAGATCATTGAATATTTAATTGAAAATACGCGAAATCAAACGACTATAATAGGGATGCCTAAAATGAAGATTACTAGTTCTTTAAAATTAAAAAAAGTACTCGAGAGTTTAGGTTTAACATCACTATTTAATCCAGCAGCGGCAGACTTGAGTTTGTTATCACCAGGTTCAGGAGAACTGATTGCAAACGCAGTACCAAATCTAGAAGCTACATCACCCACGAATTCTACCAGATCCAATAAAAGTTTTAATAATCAAAATAGACAATCGAACAACAGAGATCAATTGATTTTCTCAAGATTCGGTGCTGACGTAGACGGACAGCAGATGTACAAAAAACATTTATTCAAATATACTGACAATACTCGCGGTTACAATATCGAACAATGGGCTACTGGATTTAATATAAGAAGGCAAAGGAAACGACGTGAAATCGAAACTGAACGAATCGACGATGAAAGTAACGTTAAAAGAGTTCGAAGACAAACTAGACCTATGTCCGACGATTTTCTCCGTATCGTTGAAAGTAGAAATTTTCGATCATTTGGACTGGACGATCTTAGAAATAGCGCGACCATAGCTAATCCTGGTTTATATGCTGATGAGGTATTACATAAAGTAGACATTGATATTAACGAAAAGGGTACTGAAGCTGCAGCAGCAACTACAATTGTTTTAGAAAGAGATGGTAGACAAAAAAGGTTATTAGCTAACAGACCCTTTCTATTTTTCATAAGACACAATCCTACAAAATTGATATTGTTTTGGGGTACGATTAACACGCCTACTCCAAATTTTCCTAATACGTAATTAACAATTTTTATTTAATAGCGTCTAATACTTTCGATTATAATTGCATCTATATATATATGTACGTGCGTGTAATTAGTTTTGATAAAGTTAAAATCTATCATAAACTAAGTTGATTAATACCTACTTAATTGTATTTCATTTGCATATGATACTTATGTAAGATACTTTTCTTTTCTTTTTTTACATAGAACACCAAAGAAATTTAATTGCAAATACATTTAAGAGCTTATCATTTATCTACATTAGATTAGTTAGGATAAATGAAAATAAAACAATTAACTTTTTTAACAAATGAGTATGATATTTGAAATTCTATACTAATATGTACTATGAAAAATGCTATGAATGATACGAAATGATACGAATGTATATAATGCTACATGTTCATATGTTGTGCTATACTATGCTAAGCTATGCTAATATTAAACCCATAGTATATAAAAAAAGATGTGATACAATGACTTCTTCAGCTTCAAGATAATATTCTTCTTACGTTAGATTCAATTTTATTAATTAAAATGCATTTATTTCTGTTGCAATAATGTAATATTTCGATCTGTACGAATGGAGTGGAAGTATGCGTGAAGTATCAGTGAGAAAGAAGTGAATAAAATAAATTAATTAAAACAAACCAACATATATTAATTTCTTTGTTAAATCCTACATCAAGAAGTAGCTCGTTATTACTTGCGATTAAATAATATATACATATAATATATGTATACTAAAAGTCTTATATATTATTGCTTCCGCATCGAATTATTTTTAACTATTCTATAATAAAAATATTCAACGTTTATTAATCAAAAATCTGAATGTTAATATAAGAATTTTAGTCACGATCAGAATGAAAACATTATAGAAACGCACTGGAATATGCAGCCATTCGCCCGGTAATACTTGCGTTTTATAATTTAGATTTAGATTTTGATATATCGCAAGTATTACCGACCCAGGTCCCACCACGAGGAGGTAGCTGCATCTGGGGACCCACGAGCTAACGGGGACTCTATTTTAAAATTCGCGTGACCGGCGTGATCAAATTATCGGCGTTCTATAAAACGAAGTCCCCGGTAGGACTTTTAATCGCGCCCGAACACTCCCGGGAGTGTTATAATAACGGTGACTCTACTCTAACTTCACGTTCGCGGCGTCCACGTACCAACCGAGAATTCAGGCGGCTAACTGGAGGAGGATCAGTCCACGCTTACGGATAGCAATTCCATACCGCTCGGCAGCACACGAACCGACACACGACCGGTCATTATTCGATTTAGCAATCAAACGAAGTCCTTTACCGTAAGACTTTTAATCGCGCCCGAGAACACCACGTCTGTGTCCGCCGACATAGGCGCGAGTGTTCTTCCTATTCTACCCGTATTCGCGTCTAGCAATCGATTATGAAACGAACCTTTCGACGATATATCGAAACCTCGACGATATATCGAAAATCTGATCTGCACTGATGTATCGAAATTCGTGAAGAAGAGGAGAAGAAGAGAAAGAGTAGAAAAGAAAGCCGGAATATGCGCGCACGTGAATACGATAAAACTCTAAAAGAATAGAAAGAAAGGATATCCGGAAATTATAATGAAACCGGAATTATAGTGAAACATGCACGTGTGAAAACGATGAAACTGAAATGGAAAGATGGACATAGAAAAGAAAAAAAAAAAGAAAAAAGAGAGAAAATGAATTCGACCGAAGTCAGAGTACGAAAATCGAGCTGAATTTTTCAGTACTGAGAGAAGGAGACCCGCACAGAAGCCCACGCCCAAGGGCCCATCCCAAGGGACCCAC
>NC_057692.1:2137242-2147259 GCF_014466175.1 Vespula pensylvanica | reverse complement strand
GTGTACTCCTCGAACTTCGAAGCAAGACTGAACCATTAATTGTTAAAATCGGTCGAACGCTCGACTTTGTTGTCGTCTGACGAAGCTCCGTATCCCCACTCCACAATTTAATTCTGAAACGAAATAAATCGTATAGAATATTGAGAGGACGAGTGATAATAATATACTCACATTAACTCTTTGTTATTATTTCTGGAGAATGCGTACTACCAGAACTACGATGTGTACTCGTCGAAATTCGAAATAGGACTGAACCATCAACTGTCAAAATCGGTCCGATTATATTTTCGTCACGAGTGGGAGATCATCCCCACTACACCGCTTAATTCTAAAACAATATAAATCGTATGGAATATTGAAAGAACGAGTGATAATAACATACTTACATTAACTCTTTGTTATTATTTGTGGAGAATGCGTACTACGAGAACTACGATGCGTACTCGTCGAAATTCGAAGCAAGACTGAACCATTAACTCTTAAAATTGGTCGGACGCTCGACTTTGTTGTCGTCTCACGAAGCTCCGTATCCCCACTCCACAATTTAATTCTAAAACAATATAAATCGTATAGAATATTGAAAGAACGAGTGATAATAATATACTTACATTAACTCTTTGTTATTACTTGTGGAGAATGCGCACTACGTGAACTACGATGTGTACTCGTCGAAATTCGAAGCAAGATTGAACCATGAACTCTTAAAATCGGTCCGATTATATTTTCGTCACGAGTGGGAGATCATCCCCTCTACACCATTTAATTCTAAAACAATATAAATCGTATAGAATATTGAAAGAACGAGTGATAATAATATACTTACATTAACTCTTTGTTATTACTTGTGGAGAATGCGCACTACGTGAACTACGATGTGTACTCCTCGAACTTCGAAGCAAGACTGAACCATTAATTGTTAAAATCGGTCCGATTATATTTTCGTCACGAGTGGGAGATCATCCCCACTATACCACTTAATTCTAAAACAATATAAATCGTATAGAATATTGAAAGAACGAGTGATAATATACTTACATTAACTCTTTGTTATTACTTGTGGAGTATGCGTACTACGTGAACTACGATGTGTACTCGTCGAAATTCGAAGCAAGACTGAACCATAAACTCTTAAAATCGGTCGAACGCTTGACTTTGTTGTCGTCTCACGAAGCTGAGTATCCCCACTCCACAATTTAATTCTGAAACGAAATAAATCGTATAGAATATTGAGAGGACGAGTGATAATAATATACTCACATTAACTCTTTGTTATTACTTGTGGAGTATGCGTACTACGAGAACTACGATGTGTACTCGTCGAAATTCGTAGCAAGACTGAACCATTAACTCTTAAAATCGGTCGGACGCTCGACTTTGTTGTCGTCTCACGAAGCTGAGTATCCCCACTCCACAATGTAATTCTAAAATGAAATAAATCTTATAGAATATTGAAAGAATGAGGGGTATAATTATGTACTTATATTAATTTTTCATTATTACTTGCGTGGAACGCATCCTGTGAGAACTGCGATGTGTACTCGTCGACGTACAAAAGGAAACTAACAAAATAATAGTGAAAGTACATAAAAGTCGTATATGTTCGTATTACCCAAGGCCAATGATCGCGAAAGAAAAATTTCAAAGTATTAAAATTATAAACTAAAGTTATTTTATTTTTCTCGCGTATCGATCTTTGTAATGTTAAACGAATATAGTATTGTTTAAATATTAATTTTTTGTATTGTGCAAATATTAAAAATTATTTAAATAAATGTAAAATTATCGAATGTATTGATTTCTAAGCTTTTGCGTTTGGAAAAAGAGAGCTGCGACGTTCACTCGACGGCGTACAAAAGGAAACTAACAAAATAATAGTCAAAGTAAATAAAAGTTGTATACGTTTATGTTACACGAAACCAATGATTCCGAGACGAAAATTTCAAAGTATTAACATATTAAATTGAAATTATTTTCTTTCTCGCATGATACGGTCTTTGTCTTGTTAAACGAATGTATTGTTGTTTAAATATTAGTTTTTTGTATTGCACGTTAAAAACTGTTTAAATAATTGTAAAATTATCGAAAATTTTAATTTCCGAGATATGAAGATGATAATTTCTTTTGCTTTTGGAAAGATAGATCTTCGATATTCACTCGTCGGAATACAAAAGAAAACTAATTCGAAATCTTATGTAGCTATATAGTAAATGTGTACAAGCATATAAAAAAGTATTGGTTTGTGCTTACCTTCGCATTGAAGGAATTTTTCTAAAAGATTATACATGCAGCGTATCAATTTACACAGGTTTGTAGATTCACAGCTTGGAGACAATGTTTTATACTCGGTTCCATGTATTTGTGTGAATGTGTCCAGTATCTGTGTGACAGCAAACGAGAGTGAATATTTTTGTCCGCATATTTTACGATGAAATACAGATATTTTTGCGAAAAATGATATTGGTCGATGTGCTAATGCTTTTTAGAATTTATATTGATCAGTAATGTTCGACAATTCAGACGAGATCTTTTTTTTTTTCTTACCTTATTCGGATGAATTTTTTCTTCGTTGCAGCTTCTTCTTCTTCTTCCAAAGCCATTAGAACTTCTGACTACCAACGAGTACATAATAAATTCTCTTCAATAGAAATTATTTATTAATCAATATTTATAGATCAATCTATAGATAAGTATAATTAAATATCATTCCTTCCGAACATTTACAAGAGATACTGATCATCGAAAAGATAAATTCTTTGATTATTCGATTTATTAACTAGTTATTTTTTGACTTCCGAAGTGGGAGAGAGAAGAAACATACCTAAATACGAATGCGGGAATCTACGTATTTGGCGGGAATTTTATATAACTTGATAGACAACACTAAGACGTTCGATAACAATTCTTAATGATTTTTTTTCGATTGAATATTATATTCTGTGCTATTTTTCAATGAAATGTTAAGAAAAATTAATACATTTATTAATGCGTAATATTTCTAAAATGACGTAGTATGATTCTAGTTTCACTAACTAGTTTCACGGTATAGATGACGCCATTGCTGCTTCAGTTCGTGAACGAAGCAAGCAAATACGTCTCCCCGTCGTTCTCGTTAATTATAAGTAATCAGTAGTTGTTATTTTTTCTAACGTACACTCGATTATTATATATCAATCGATAGTTAAACACGCGATTTTGAAGAGACCGCGTTCGCGAATCAGGATATTACGGCGTTTAAAAGATATATGCGAAAATAAAATCGGTCTTTCGTTAATCCCCCGGGAAGCTGTTGCTTCGTATTTTTTTTTCACTTTTCTAGCTTGATTTTCACAATACCGATACTTCTCTCGCTTTTTAATAGTGCTCTGATTAATAATTTTGCGTTTATAATTATGTTCGATCGATATTTTGTTTTATATTCTATTTTCATATATATTCATACATACTTTTTCATACATACAATCTTTTTTATACATTATATGTACACATACACTCTTCTATCTTCTCCTTTTTTCACACACACACACACACATTTAATTTTATTTTATATTAATATGAGATCTCACATTTTCCAGATTTTCAAGAATTTCACGAGATAGAACAGCAGAGCATCGAATTAGAATTAATGTTAATGCATCGTTCTTCGTAGTCCAGAATTAAGAGGATAAATACCTGTAAGTCAACTTTCTTCTTCATATATTTCTTGAGTAATTGTGAAAGATGAAAAAACATAATCCGTGATTCTATATAATGCGATCACAAGCTCGGCCTTTCTGAAGTATTTATATGTGTAATATACGTATATATGTGTATATGTGAGATATGTTTTCTACGAATGTATTGATGCGTTGCATCGAGTTCGGCGTTCATTTGCATGTGTGTATTGTCTGTGTGTAAAAATATCTGTGTTTTTTCTTTCTTTTTTTGTCATCTGCTTTCGCTTTGAATACAGATACTTTCTAAGAAATAATATAGGTTAAGCCAATTCAGTTCTTGGAATTTATATAGGTTAGTACTGTCCAAAAATAATATGTAGTTTTCGTCGCCTATATACATTTCAATGATCAGTTCTCTATATATTTATTTACATATGTATTATTTCTCTTTCTTTCCTTTCTTTTCGATTGTCGATTATGTATGATTATTATCGACACATGATACATTACTTCGATCATAAATTATGTAATTATTCGATATGTCTAAATAAAAATTCAAAGAAGCATTATTTTTTTCAAATATTTATAAAATATATATGTAGTCATATATACAGATATATATATGTGTATATATATATATATATACATATATATACGCATCAATACATAAATCCATCGAATTATTTTGATTTAACAATTACTCATTATTTCGCGTAATGTATAAAGCATAGAGATAACCTTGTAATACAAATGCGTATCTATTTAACGTTTCTATATCTTTAAAAAATATAATGTTTTCATTAGAAAATTATTGTCTATGTTTAAAATTCGAATTAATTACATTTGTCATCCATATCATATTATCTACGTACTTATATTATATTTTTTATTATTTTTCATTGAAAAATATAATATTTGATTTGATTCGATTGTACCTGTGATGACGTCATCGAATTATAGGGACTACTTTCCTTCTTTGCCACTAGTCTCGTCGCCATTTTGGACGTAGTGACAAGTGTACACGGTGTTTCGTCGCTCCGCATAATTACAGGTAATTAGTAAATTTTTTCTGACGTACACTCTTTTCCTTTATATCAATCGATAGCCAAACGCGCGATTTTCATGAGGCCGCGTTCGCAAGTCTGGGCATCATCGCGTTAAAAAGATATTCGCGAAAATAAAATCAGCCTCTCGTAGATCGCCCAAGGAACTTTCGCGTCGTATTTTTTCTTCTAGTTTCCTGTTTTATTCTCGCAATATTAATACTTCTCTTCCTTTTTAATGATACTCTGATCAATATTTTTGTATTAATAGTTGTAATCGATTGATATTTTGTATTAAATTCGATTTTCATATATGATCATATATACACACACACACATGCGTGCACGCACACGAACAGGAATACGATCATATATATATATACATATAGGTATACGATCATATATATATATTACATATATTGTACAATCATATATATGTATATATATATATATAGGTATACGATAATATGTAATAATTACACACACACACACACACACACACACACACACATCTATGGATATTCCCTACACATATTACACACACACACTTTTAATCTTGTCCTGTAGTAATATGATCCTATTTTTTTCAGATTTTCAAGAATTCCGGAGCTACAGTACAAAGCGTCGAATATTTCCAGTGTTTCCTTTTCTTTTGATACATATAGGTAAGTTTATTTTATTTTAATAAATATAGCGAGGTTTAATAGAAAGAGATAGGTAACATACGATATGGAAGCTACATTAGGTTGTGTATTTCTAAAAAATTCTTCGATCGATATCAAAACAAAAACACTCGAGTGTTCGAATTCTCTCAAGGCTACATGAGAGATCTTTGTTTCTATATAATATTTGGAAGAGTACAGACGAAAGCAGATTAATTTCGGCATCGAATGTATTTTTACAGCTATTATTTTATTTTAGAAAATTTATTACATTTTTATTAATAATTGGGTTTCCGTATGCATTTACTTCCAAGCAGTGAGACTTGGGCAATCGATATTGTTTGAGTTTGTATTTTAAGATACAAAGCAAGCAATATCGAGCAAATGGCTGTATACTTTGATACAGTTCAAAAATACTTAACTTTTAATAATCTCAATTTTCATAATGTACTAAATTATTTTTTAGTGAAACGCACTGAAAAATTCTAATTTCGTTTATTATTTTTATTTGTTCTTGATTATTTTCATTTAATTTTACTTATTTTTATTAACTTTTTTCAGGTTAAATATTATATTTTCTATTCTACTTATGTTCACTATTATATGCGCATATTTTTCAATTAAAAATCTGTTTTTAAATACATATAATGAGCTCCTTAATAAACAGAGAAAGATAGCGTATAAATAATAGCTTTAAAGTATCCCTACCAATTGCCAAATAATTCTTGAATTGAAATTCTTGGAAATGAGTCTCCGGCTAGCAACAAAAGAAAAAGCGTGATGTTATTCTGTTATAGGTATATCTATATACATGTATTTGTATACGCTACACTGTACACAGTATTCAGGAGGTACCGACAATAGCACATGTAAACAATCAAAGGACGACCAAGAGGACGACTTTCTTAGTTAATTTCTACACACTCTTCGTTTGTATCAGCAGCCGTCCAGACGTGTTCAGACTTGTTCCTGCTTCTTCAATTTTGGTTCGTCTAATTTCTCATTTACATTATATATAATATTTTATAAGCTTAATTTAATCATTTACAGCTTATTAATCTTATTTTATATCATATTAGAATTCGATATATAATATAGCATTTATATGTTGAATATGCAAATCACATTTACGTGCGTAATCTTATTCTCTATTAATAATAGTTTGAATATTTTCAAGTAATTATTCATTATATTGAGCAATATAATATTCACCATTGAATTTGAAATTTTAATTTAATTTTAATTAATATAAAAAATTAGATGTTAATTCTAACAAACTATCTATTGTGTAATACGACTTAATGTGTTCTGTCGTAGTCTTATTATAAGTTTCTATGCTCTATTATATCCACAACTTTTATTATATAATATTTTATATTTTTTTAAAGAAATTTATATATGGATCCCCATACGCAGCTACCTCCTTGTGGTGGGATCCGGAAATCGGTATTGCGAACGTTCGTATATTTTATATTATACAACGTACGCACTACCGGGCCAAAGGCTGACGTTCGGTGTATTAGGAAATAATTTTGATTAAATGTTAATTTATTATAAAAATTTGTCGAAACGTATTTTACATTAAATTTAAAGAATATTAAGAAACACCGAGAATAATGAAAATGTAATTAAAGTATAATAAAAGTTAAATTAAAATGGAATAAAATTTCAAGATACGTTTAATCGTTTAATTAATATTATAAATATTATAATTTCAATTTTACTGTTCCTTGTCTAGTTTTACTTTAATACTATATCTATTCTGATTTATAGGTATCCACGCAATTAGTATACTTCTATGAACATATCCCTATCGCGATTGTATCTATTTTTAAACGATAGATACAACGCGATTTTGATCGTTTGCTTTTACATATTCATTTATTTTAATATAGCTTACAAGTATTGCAGTTACATCTTTTGAATAGTATCTTTTCATTATTATTACAGCATATACGAAAGATGTAATATAAATTTATAATTTTAAATCATGTAATTTGAATAATATGATATATGATATTTGATATCGAATATTTAATATTTAATATATAATATTTAATACGATATAAATTGTAGAAGTAAACGCCACAGCTTGCTTTAACAATTTTTATTCAACAGGTCTTCAGTTGTAGATCGCGCGCAATGCGATCTTAGAGTCAGTGCTTGTACGAAATAGTTTGATTGTTTTGCAACCAAACAGGTTGCTTTAAAAATAAAATAAACTAAAATCGCGAATTAGAGTCAGTGTTGTTCGCCGTTGAATTTCTCGGTCGCGTTAGTAAATTAAAAAAAAAAAAAAACAAGAATTTATATCATATTCTTGTTAAAACCATATGTTCGCCGCGTTGTTAGAATTATTAACACACTTTCGGCCTATTCGGGAGAAGAGGATTGCGTTGCGATAAATATTGTAATGGTCGAAAGTGTGAATTTAAAAATTCATCCTCTTCATCTTTACCGACGATTGTAAAGCTTCGTCTGGATACAATTACATGTAAGTATATTTCTTTCTTTTAATCGTAACTTCTCTCGTTCGTCCTTTAAATCATATATATATTTTTTTTTTATCATTTTCCCTTCATTCACAAATATATTGGTTCGATATGTAACATATAATTAATCTTTTTTGTACTTTTTTGTATTACAGATTCATCGATTCATCTATTCAACGATTCAACGATTCAACGATTCATCGATTCAACGATAATTTCAATCAACTTCACGACATCATTCGACCTCCTACGAGGGGGACGAGTGTTTTGGAGCCATCGCAGAACTTCTTAAGTAGTAAGTGAAAAATTTAAAGTTCCTCTGGTGCCCATCATGCCGAGGATGAAAGGTCCTTATCGGCACGGGTTACTGGTTGTATTCGTAGACGTCCCATGTCCGAAACGAGCAAAAGTGTCCGTGATTAAAATTTTTGATTTTATTCACGAGTGATTCCCTATACGTGTAGTTAGTTATTTTCTTATGAATATTTTATTATTATTATTATTATTATTATTATTATTATTATTATTATTATTATTATTATATATAGCTCTCAGGCCAGGGTCTTCTTGTTTCAAAGTCGTTTAATTTACAGTGCTGTTTATTAGCACTTTTTTCTCTTCGTTTTTGCTCGCGATATTAGTAATGAAATCGGGCATTAATTTACCCGATTTCGTATAAAGCATATAACGTGGTCTACGTTACATGCATTGTTTCGTACTTAGTCCATTTAATCGCGATTTACTTCGATATTTCGAAATATCGATTTACCAACAAATGAGCAAGAAGACAAATCCCTTCCGCGACGGATAGATTCTGGCAGTTAAGTGGTGGATTATAATCCCGTTCTTTCATTAGAACAGCCATTTAATGAAAGGAGTCGTCCGAGGTTTTTTTATTAAAATTATATATTTCTTAATAATGAAATCTTAAGACTCTAGAGTCACAGTCCGCTTAGATTTTTTATATATATATATATTTTTATATATTTTTTTTATATATTTTTTTATATATATATTAAAAATTAATCATTTTTTAGCTCAGGATTTTCAGCACTAATATACTAATACCCCTTTCTCCCCCCATGCTTTCTGCGTTCTCATCTATGCGTTTAACCCAGGTGTTACTCGTATGGGTGAGAAACGGTCAGCGTGGATTTAGTTTTAAGTTTCCTTTTCAGCGGCTGTCATTGTGCTGGTGATTGCACGATGTACCTTGCACTTGTATGTGCGTTTTAGGAAGTGCATTGTACATCGTTTCGCGATAACTTTTTAATAAATATCTTATATATTTAATATATAATTATATTAATATCGATTTGTATAATAGTTACCACGTACTTGTGGAAAATTTTAAATACTCGTATATATTACTAGTATCTATATATATACTAGTATGTACTAGTATTTTTTGCTTTAGTCATATATGCAATAATCATTAGCCTTGGCAGTCGATTTCAGCAAATGGTACGTACTCCTAATATATTAGAAAAAATACGCGGTTGAACTAGGGTGTCGGAGGTGCCCCGGGGCATGCTCTCTAGTGTAGGCTTTTGCACCCTGGTGGAGTGTGAGAGAACCGTGGAGTGTATGTGTTGGTGTGAATGTTTGCACTTTTTAAATATAGGTCATAGGCAGGCAGGTAGCATACTTTTCTGAGTGAATGTTTCAATTAATTTTAAGTAGGTAGGGACCGGGTAAGGATGCGATTCCCATTTAGGAGTGGGAAGTCCTTTCTCCGGGGATTTGTGAAGTTTCAGCAAATTTTATAATCTTTCAGCATGGCTGAATTTTATCTTTTTATATATTTTTTTTTTTTTAATTTTTTTTTTTCTTACATCTTTTGCTGACACTTTGCATCACATGATATATCTGTATCAAACAGTTCGAAAAACTTTGCACCCAATGAGAACATCAGATACATCCCATATCTTTTGAACTTAGCAAAGGATTTTGAATTTGTTCGATACTTAGTTTTAAATTAATTCTTGCACTTCGCGATTCTTAAAATATTTACTATCTATATATTTCTTATTTAGAGATAGAATATACTTGCATAAGTAAAATGAAAGTATTACAATTCTTGTGATCTTGACATTTTACCGAAACTATATACATCTTTTAAGTGCAACGAGTTAATGTTAGTATGTAATAGGTTCATCGAATAGAA